>NC_143224.1:2121212-2424242 GCF_030267445.1 Bombyx mandarina | reverse complement strand
ATTTACGTTGTAGATGTCTATGGGTTCCAGTAACCACTTAACACCAGGTGGGCTGTGAACTCGTGCACACATCTAGGCAATAAAAAAAATACTTTTTCCGTGCCATTGTTAAGATATTAATATGAATTTGGCTCATGTTGATATAGTTGTTGCAAAATACGACTGCGCGCCGCCCTTAGTTGTGTGAGTGACCAATCTGTATACGCGTCAATGTAGGCTGTATGTAGCTAATGTAGCTACTGATCGCTCCCGCGTCGGATGCACACACTAACGAAAATGTGTATTTACGATTACAACTACAAATAAAGGCAAGTCCCGTACTTTGCAACAACTATACTAAAAAATTTACTTATTACGGCCCACCTGATGGTGAGTGGTTACCGTCGCCCATAAATTTCAGCAATGCCAGGGGCAGAGCCAAGCCGCTGCCTACCGTTAAGTACTCTCCACAAGCCTCGTTTGAAGAATTTTGTTACGACGTAACAAAGCATATGTAGCGGAGCTCATTCCAAAGCCGGATGGTACCAACGTCGCAAAAAAGATCTATAGAAACGCACTGCATTCCTTCTGATGCACCAACCGAATACTTCATAGTTTTCGTGGTCACGGAGGACTTAGGTGCTCCTTGCGTCGACATTTCAATATTGTACTAACTAACCTCTAATTTTCTATAAAATATATTCCTTGACATCTCATATTTTTATGATACAAAAATAACTAACGATATCTTGATGTCCGGCAGTTTCTAATAACAATATTTTCAATAACAAATGATCTATAAATAAAAGTGTTGCGCCGTCTCCACGTCGATTTGGCGGGCAAGCGACAAACAAAATCAGTTATTATCTCTTATTAGGCCTGAGAATAAAGCCCGCGATAAACACTACACTTTTACAACTGAATAACAGAAATAAGAAACTAGAATGGCTATGAAGCATTGCTAAAAAATATTCACATCTCTGTAGATTATTTTAGACACAACACTATTGAGGCAGTTAAATGCTGACAAAATGGAACCTTTGCGAAATATTGGTATGTCATGTCATTTATATAAATTATTGTGCAAGCCGTAAGATAAAAAATGTAACAATGTTAAGATAGAATATTGGAGAAAGACGTCCCATTTGGAATTTTAACCTCATTGACCACTGTGCCTAATGCTATATCTAATGTTAAGCTAGTGCTCCTATGGATTAGGATGGACTAGGTCCCATACAAATTATAGACGCTTGATCGTACATATTTATAAATGAAAATGTCAAAAGGAATTCCCATGATACCGTCTACACAGTGGAAGCAATGAATGGAATGAAATAACCAAAATCGGCCAAATATATTAAGCTGTCCTTTAGATTAACAACTCCCTTTCGAACTCCTAATGAAATAAAAATTAAACGAGGCAGGCATGAGTAGATAATATACGTATAGAAATCCGTAATTAATAAAATAATGATTTAGATCTATTATTACATTATAAAATGCGATGTCAGCTTTTGCACATCTAGTGCTATAATTCCAAGTTTGTTGTTAAGAAGCTTCGGCGTGGGTGGAAGGATGTTGCCGAATTATTCGCACTATTTATGTACCGGGAAAATCTTAGATATTATTCATTTCACTAGTTTGCTGGACGAACTAACTTATCTAATGTTAAATGGTTACCGGAGCACAGAGGAAAACGTGGATTCCTCAACTCTGCTTAAGCAGTTACTTAAGTAAAACAGACGTCACACCTTTCTGATGGCGTAATCAAGGTACCTTATGCTCTGCCTACCAGCAATATTATTTCTTCCCTACCATCCGCTCGCAAGCGTGACGAACGCGTTAAATTATGCCTTACATTGCTTAACATACAGGCACGATGGAATTTTGAACCGCATTGTCATTTATGATGAAAAATGGATTCCTTTCGTAATTGTAAGCGGTGATCATGTTGGTTAGACCTTGATCCAGCACCTAGACGATGCCTCAAACGAAAAATGAATCTTAAAAAACGTACGGTCACTGTTTGGCCGTGTAGTGCCAATATAATTAATCACTGCTTCTTATCAAATGTCCTTGTAGCAGACGAGCAGACGGTCCATATGATGGTGAGTTGTTGCCGTCACTCGTGCAAAGTCGATAGCATAGCCAAGCCATTGCTAATCGCTACACTCTGCAAAACTCGTTAGAAGAAAGTTAGAGAAAAGAAAATTATTTTAGTAATTACATATTGGCATTTATTTATTTTATTTCTTTCTTTGGGAAACCAACAGTACAAAACATTCATGTAATATTTAAAAAAATAGCTAAAACAATAACCAAACAAGTTTCAACCATCAAAATCACATATAAGTAGAAAGTGAACAAAGGCAAAAAGAGAAATTTAGAAATTTAAGTTTACACAAAAATCAAAACAAAAAAACTAAAGCAACACAATACGCACATCTGTACATCAACTTACAATTTAAAACTTAATAATACTTATCGGACTAAATCACCTTAATAATATTCTAAAACAGCATTTCTATATGCTAGCTACGGGTGACGTATTTATGTGTGTACTTCGGTGATTTAGTACCCCTTTTCGTGGGTGGGCGGTGTGATTCGACAAAACCTAAAATATTAATAGCTCACAAAGAATTTGCGATGACTAGTAAACGTCCGCCTTCGGATGACCCCATCAATCATTAGTGTCGATTTTGTTTTAATTATATTCATAATAGAGTTTTATTATAGTATTAATAATTAGATAACTTTATTTTTGTATGTCTGGTTTTATAAGAGTGTAAGTGGATGTTTTTTTCTACCATCTACTCACTCCACTGGCTATTGGACGAGTTTTTCGTGATCACGGACGACTAATTTAATAACTTTGAAGTTTAGGTAGCTTTCATGATCTACACCCAGTGGAAACAAGTTTCCACTGGGTGTAGATCGTTAACAACACTCACACACACAAAACACTCGTTATGTATAATTTTCTCCTTGGTTCTTCAATCTATTTTTCTTTTTAGGAGTCTTTGACAGGTTTTGACGTTATAAAAAATTGGAATCATTGAGATTTTTCATTAACTTATCTATCAACAGCAACACAGAAGAGAAATTGTAATACATGAATGAATTTAAATCTTGGGGTGTCGGTGATAATGTTCGAAGTTCGTTAATTGGGTGAATATCACTATTTACTTAACTTAAAAGGTTTTTTTACAATAAAATCATTTTTTCTTACTCTATTTTTAATTAAAATTTTCTATAAAAGAGTATTTTGTTAGTTTTTTTAAACTATTATTTATTTTTCATTTTTAGTCGAATTTAAAAATATTCAATTTTTTTCAATTTTTTTTTAAATATTGAATTGTCATCGGTCCTTAAAAGTATACCAAATTTCGAGTTAATCCGACGTTTTGAAGGGGGTCAAAATCGTGTTCAAAGATTCCGTTACAAACATACATACATACACACGTCTGAAGTTAATAAAAGCGTATTAACGAGAACATCCCATGTTCTGTAACATAATCCAGTAGATATTATTCTAGGAGCCAATAGAGGTCACAAGTTGAATATTGACAGCCACCTTCAACTGGTTAGACGCGATATGAGCAGTGGCTACGCCAGTGGATCCACTTGAACCATTTTCCAGTACTTTTTGCGTGGTACTAATTTGAGTCATACTGAACGTCGTAACGTGGTCGGACAGCCAACGAGGTGGACCGATGACCTGGTCAAGGTGGTTGGTAGGGACTGGATGGGAAAGGCCAGAGACCGAAGAGAATGGGGTGCATTCGAAGTTTTTATTTATTTTATTGCTCTGATGAGTGGACGAACTCATAGCCCACCTGGTGTTGAGTGGTTACTGGAGCCCATAGACATCTACAACGTAAGTGCGCCACCCACCTTGAGATATAAGTTCTAAGATCTCAGTATAGCTACAACGGCTGCCCCACCCTTCAAACCGAAACGTAATTACTGCTTCACGACAGAAATAGGCGGGGGTGGTACCTACCCGCGCGGACTCACAAGAGGTTCTATCACCAGTAAAAAACCTACACTCAGCATTGGGTGGAAACGGGTTGAAAATGAGATATTATGGAAACTTTTTGATATAATCAAACTAATCTTCGACAATATTCCCAGCAAAAGATGTATTAGGTAAACGTAACGTTTCGCGATAGTCACAGAGAAGCCGGGATTTAGATCGTACTAAAAGGTATTCTCTGGTTTCGTTTTCGGCTTTTGAATAATCTTAGTTTTGGTCGTAGTAATCCTACCCTCCTAAAGGTTTACGTTGAGGTTTAGGTTGAGCCTACGCAACAGAAGCTGTCACGATAAATTATATTATCAAATCGAACAATTAAACAAAACGTGGGCGACTTAACAGTCTTAAGACAATAGAACGATAATCTTCACATCGCTTTCAGCCCTACAAGGTGTTGAACAGGCCTATGGCAAGACAATATGCGAACCCACGCGTCACCACGTAGAATTAGACAAATCATATTGAGGTAGGTACATTAATCAAGTATAGTACCACTTTCTGATGTCGGTTGAGGAGGTTATCTGATTATTAAGGGAATCGTGTTTGTAATCCGTAACTTTAAAGAAGGTTGATCCTGAGTATAAACAATGTCCTCTCAAAGTATATGATTACTTCTACTGGTGGTAGGACCTGTTGTAAGTCCGCGCGGGTAGGTACCACCACCCCGCCTGTTTCTGCCGTGAAGTAGTAATATGTTTCGGTTTGAAGAGTGGGGCAGCCGTTGTAACTATACTGAGACCTTATGGGGTCCAGTAACCACTTAACACCGGGTGGGGCGTGAGCTTGTCCACCCATCTAAACAATAAAAAAAAAAGATTAGAAGTATGAGCATTCTGATTTTATAACAGAAGCGTGTCACGAACTCAATACCTTTTTCTTGTTTTCACGGTAGAACATTCCTGTATCCTTCTAGTTATAACTGCTTTTGCAATTTAGACTTTTTAGTGGTGTTACAAATACACAGACAGAGTTCACAAATAAGGGCGAAGCTTTTGAATACTAGTCTAGTCAAAATTAGTAGTAATGGATACCGCCGCGTATATTGATATCACTGACAATGGACCATCAGTTCGGGCTATACCTCATATCTCAATATAAAGGTATTTAATGATCGAGAACTATTATTAGTAAGCACAAGTTACATTTAATGAAAGAAGCAAGTATATTCGAACGTGAATATTCATGAGGCTAACAAAATATCAGAAGGAAAGTAGGTCAGATTTCGATTTTCTGTTTGTTTTTTATTTCGGGTGTACCATTCTTCTCGATCACAAATTTCAGATCAACTGTAAAGAGTTCGCATAGTAATGGTAAAACTACAGGTAGGTAGTAGGTAAGTTCAAGGTTTTTTTTCTTTTTTTTTTTCTTAGATGGTTGGACGAGCTCACAGCCCACCCGGTGTTAAGTGGTTACCGGAGCCCATAGACATCTACAACGTAAATACTGCCACCTACTTTGAGATATGAGTTCTAAGGTCTCAGAATAGTTACGTTCGAAATGATTTTATAACATTATAAGGTGTGTTGCGATAGAGTTAAGTATTTCTCAACATACTAGAACATAACCGCTTAATAAAACACAATATACCCACATATTTATTCACAGCTTTACCACCTGTGAATACTTTCTAGTCTAGAATATATAAACTGTGACGTTAGCTTTTCTCATTACTGCATAGTTTCAGATTTGCAACAATAGGCTGTGAACTTTATAATTACTGTTAAATTGCATCTGAGCTCGTGCTTGATAAGTAAATTTCTAGATTGTTTTATGAAGTCGTTGTGGTCTAAAGGTCTAAATGCATTCTTATCAAACGATGCAACGGTGCTCGAATCCCCTAAGCCAAGATACCAAATTTTCTAATGAAATACAGTCAAACTTGGATTAGCGAGAGTTCAAGGGAGCACAATCTCATTCTCGCTTATAGAGGTTTCTCACTAACCCGAGTTTCTCGCTAATGCACCCTCTGAATTTCATTTCGCGATTTTCCGGATTCAAACGCATTCACTATTTTAAGTTTATCACTTAATGACAGTACTTTAATTTTCCGTTTTGACATGATGCAGAACAGAACTTTCCTTCGCAATTGATTAACGATAAACTGAGTAAGTCCGACAAACAGGACGGTACACAGGAACACGTGTCCATTCGAAAAGAATGCGATAAAATAACAACGTTATTTAGTTCCACGAAATAGAACACGTTCAATATTGACGAGAAAACAATACAAAAACAATGATAGGAAGTTCCACAAAAGTTAAGAATGAGTCATAAAATTGCAGATTTTAAATTTGTAATTTGTTTTCTTATTTATTCCTCCTAAATAATATAAATAAATAAAGCTTGACTGTCACTTATAGAGGTATAGATAAGTAGCAGTCTCACTTACGGAGGTCCATGAGGGAAAAACGACTCTCTTACAGAGGTTTCTGTTTCTCGCTAAGAGGTTTTGGGAGCTTAAAATGACGGGTCCTGGCTATTATTCTCACTTATAGAGTTTTCTCACTTATCCAGTTCTCACTTACCCAGGTTTGACTGTACATGCTTATCAAATGTTCACGAATGACTTACACACAATAACATCGTATAATACGAATAATAAATATGAGTGAATCGCGGCCCATCTGACTTAAAGTGGTTACGGGAGCCCACAGACATCTACAACGTAAATGCCACGACCCACCTCGAGACAAATTACTAAAGATCTTTATAATACTGCCAAAGCTTATTTCAATGCAGTCATGGGAGAATGCCGAATTGGAAGTACAAATAAATGTGTGGCGAATCGAGAATAAAACCACCTGGATTTGAAAGCAGGAACGATAGGAAGCAAATGCCTGTTAACTTTCTAGAGCAGGAAAGGTTATTATTAATTAACTTATTATTTAAAGAGCAGCCCCAAAAAAAAATGGGATATGGCGAAGCTCAGACTCTAAGACAAAAAATGATATGCATTTTTATCACTGCGGATAAAAACGCATATTTATAACTATACTTGAGACCTTATAGCTTATATCTCAAGGTGGGTGGCGCATTTACGTTGTAGATGTCTATGGGCTCCAGTAACCACTTAACACCAAGTGGGCTGTGAGCTCGTCCACCCATCTAAGCAATAAAAAAAATAGGAATATCTGAGTGATCAGCACATTTAACACTGGAAGCGATCACTGACTCGTAAGAAGTACACTAAGAGTAGACATCCGTTTGAAAAGGCACCGCGTGATACATTCTACACTCCGACCTAGACAGCTCCTGATCAGTGCAAGTTCAGAAGCTTTCCATGAAAACAACAGTGTCACAGCAGTAATAAATCACTTCGAAGAACTACAGACAGAACTACACAGACGTAAACGCCGCCACCTACCTTGAGATATGAGTATTAAAAACCAGATTACGTTCCAGATAAAACAATATATCCACTTGTGAAGTTTCATGTGTATCTTTTCTTCTTCTTCTTCTTCCTATTCGTACACTCTTGACAGAGTGGTCGTGGTCATGCATCAGTCGGATCCTGCGATACCGATGCTCTTGCGATGCGACTGCATCGAGAGTCCCACGAGAGTCATGAGCAGGTCTTATAAGAGTAAAAGTATATTTTCAGTCGTTGTGTAATTGAATAAAATATATACAAGAACCTTCGCATTTATAATATAAGTGTAGAAGCATAGTTTATACAGTAAATAGTCGAAGAATTTGACTAAAAACAAGATTACGTTCCGCATTGTGTAACAGTAAAACTTTACATAAAAATTGATATAATACAGACATGAAGGATGTTCTTGAAAATAAATAAAGTTGTTATGAAACCAGAAAACTATTTTAGAAACTTTCATTTTAATTTCCCGCCCATACCACGATATCGATTACTATTTCTCCAACACGTTCTTGACATCAAAGATACCAACCACATCTTACCTTTTATCAAAGAATTACAACTTTAACTCCTAAAGCATAAAATACATTTTCGTTTCGCTCGCAAACACCGGTTCTCATTTCGCTAACAACTGAAATTCATTTTCCTATTGAAAAATGCAATTTCCCTAACGTAATATGTGCGTAATATTTTACAGGGTTTTGTAAAAATAATCGTAAGCAATAAATAAGGGATAGGTCGCATCGACAAACGGATTTTGTATCTGACTTTGTGGGCGGTAATTAAAAACGTAACGTAGAACGTTAACTATTACGTTTTGGCTTTCAAGATCCGTCGCTACTATTGTTAAGATAAATAGGACCATACGCCACTAGATCCAAGTTTCAAATAGCTTAATCTGATTACGTACTGAATAATTACTAGTGTTGCCATTGGAATTTCGTGCTAAATTCACAGATTTCCTTGAAAAGGGGATTAAGTTTTCGGAGTTTAATGAATAATAAATAATAGTTTAAAAAACTAACAAAATACGCTTTTATAGAAAATCTAACTAAAAATTGAAATTAAATTTTAATAAATTTGAATTAAAAATAGTGTAAGAAAAATAGGACGCTTTTTTTACAATAAAATCATTTTTTCACTTTTTTTGTTAAAAATTAATTGTCATCGGTCCTTAATAAGTATACTAAATTTCGAGTTAATCCGACATTTTGAAGGGGGTCAAAATCATGTTCAAAGATTCCATTACAAGCATACATACGTTTGAAGCTAATAAAAGCGTATTAAAAAAGACAAAATAGCGCATCGGCATACGATACAAATAAGCTTTTTCAAACCAAACACGTTCTTTAATGAACACTCTTGAAGCTCAAGTCAACCTTTTCCAACCTATTTGCTATTAGCGTAAAGGGCTATTCCAACTACGCCCGGACGGGTAGGTGAGCTCACGGGCTCGACTTGAAAGAATTTGTTAACACTAGCCCTAGCAAGAGCAGTGCTTGGCAAAATCTACCACCGGATCGGAATCGCGACCCACTGAGAAGATCCGGCGAGAAACTCAGTAGGCTGTGTCTGAGGGTTAATTTACTCGTTAAGCCCTTCGTCACAAGCGACGGGTTCGACGAGAACGATGACCGGTGCTTGAGGTACCTAAAAGCATCGTTAGTGGATCGGGAAGATCCGAGATGACGTGTTTGGGGCGACGTCGACTACTTTCCATTCTGTCCGCAAGATCGGGAATGTAGTTACCGGCGGCCACGATAAGAGAGTTCTCGTGTCGTGCCGCTTTATCGAAGTGGGTTGCAGTATCGAAGAGCAGTGCTTGGCAGAATCTACCACCGGATCGGAATCGCGACCCACTACGACGCGCGACACTAAGTCATAAGTCAAAAATTGTACTAGTCGCAAATGAAGGGCTTACGCGATCTTGTTGTGCTCACGTTACTAGATGCTTTTTTACAAAGTTTTATGTACATTTATACAAATAAACAAGCATACGACATGTAGAGATGTAAAGAAAGCTAATAATACAAAAAAAAACACGCCCGCTTACTATAACAAATAAGTTACTATCATTCGTTTAAAAGTGATGAAAGTGAATTAATTTATTTGTTTATTTAGGTACGTACCACCACCCTGCCTATTTCTGCCGTGAAGCAGTAATGCGTTTCGGTTTGAAGGGTGGGGCAGCCGTTCTACTTTAGAAACTGAGTCTTAGAACTCGTGTCTTAAGGTGAGTAGCAGCATCTACGTTGTTGATTTCTATAGGCTCCGGCGTCATACCGGTAATGACTTACGGAGCCGAAACGTGGACACTCACAGTACGGTTGGTCCGTCAGCTCAAGGTCGCTCAGCGAGCCATGGAAAGAGCCATGCTCGGAGTTTCTCTGAAGGATAAAGTCCGGAATGAGATTGTTCGACAGAGAACTTCATCGGCATAGCTCAAAGAGTGGCAGTGGGCTGGCCATATACGGCGTAGGACTGACGATCGCTGGAGCATACGGGTGCTCGAGCGGAGACCGCGCAGCGGAAGACGTAACGTGGGACGCCCCCTGGCTAGGTGGTGCAATGACCTCCGAACGGTGGCCGGCAAGAAGTGGATGAGGAGAGCCGTAGACCGGGCTCAGTGGTGTGGATTGGGATAGGCCTATGTCCAGCAGTGGACGACTGTGGGCTGTCGATGATGATGATGATAGGCTCCGGTGACCACTTAACACCAGGTGGGCCGTGAGCTCGTCCACCGATCTAAGCAGAACAATATTTACATATTAATAAAGTATTAATAGTAAATCTGCTTAGCAACGCATTGCCACCCAAATACTAAATATTTTTAATTCCATTTAATTTTTATAATAACAAAGGTAAGGAAAACGTACCGCCAAAATTCCCAGTCATTGAAATACGTAAATAAGTTTTTATTTTGCAATAATTGGAATATCCATGATGCATTTGGAGTTTTGAATCAACACTTTCACCTAATGACGATTTTCTGTTGTTTCCGTGGATTTATAGCAATACCTATCTGTTCCGAACTCATGAAATATCGAAAACTAGGTAAGCCTTTAACTCGACATGAATTATGTAAGAATCTAAGAACGATTAGTATTTTGTTTTATTGCTTACATGGGTGGACGAGCTCACAAAGTGGTTACTGGAGCCCATAGATATCTACAACGTAAATGCGCCACCCACCTTGAGGTATAAGTTCTAAGGTCTCAGTATAGTTACAACGGCTGCTCCATCCTTCAAACCGAAACGCATTGCTGCTTTACGGCAGAAATATGCAGGGTGATGGTACCTACCCGCGCGGACTCACAAGTGGTCCTACCACTAGTAAGTGGTTGGAGGTAACAGACACAAAAATTCAATTAATCTTCAAATAAAATTCAACAAATATTGAAATAAACATACACAAATGTCAAACCGAGAACCTCGCCTTTTTTGAAGTGCTTAAAAATAAGATAATAATCCAATAAATGTAACGTCATCATTTGTATGACAAGGATATTAATGATAGAAAATATATAAATCTTAAAAAATTCGTGTATTAGTTATATACGTGTACGGAAACTAGAAAGATTATGATTTATTAATTATCCACACCTTGACCGATATTACTATAACAGTTGTTTCTGGTGAACAGTTAAGCATTGTTTAATGAAACAAAAAAGTTATAGTTTTCACATGAAAACAAAAAAAAAACAAAAACAATAGAGCGCGCTGTTTAAATTGAGAACGTTTTCTGTTATAATAGCTTGTTTCGCGGGAAATCTTTAGTATGAAAAAGTTGACTTGACAATTCAGTTCTGTTTTCCCGCCAAACTTTTTTTTTCCGTCCAAAACGTTTACTCTAGTGTCGTTGTTAATAGATAAGTGAAATAATTCTGCATTCAAACTAAAGAAGGTTACGTCTAATATCAACACTAGGCTTAGGGTCGAGCTAAGGCGTTTCATCCCCAGCTATAAAGCTGGGGCACACATCATCCACGGCATTCGGAAAGCGGCCATGAAACAGAACGGGACGCGCGCGGTCGCCGTGCTGGCGTTGCTATTGGCCGGTTAGTTTCAAAAGTTTTATACAATTTATTTATTTATTTATTAATTTGCACCAACAAAGTGATCATCAATACAAAACATTGACAAATTGACAAAAGTTCATGGCAGATATCACCTCAATTATAGGTGCAATCGACAGTGCATTAATAACAAAAAAAAAATGTAACTAAGATTTGATTACATTTGATTGATTGCTTAAGATTAATTTATATTTCATTGGGAAATGATCCGCGACAGATTTTTTCTGTAAGTTGTGAGACAATTAGAAAAAACATCTATTTCATTTAAAATGAGTTCAGCGCAATCGGACAACTCCAATTATCCGAATCATTATTTTATTATAAATCAGATATTTCTTAGTAATTGTGTGTAGAGAAACGACGGATAACGGTAAGTTTTTATACGAAAGGTAAGTGTTATCATCGAGAAAAAAAAAACAATAGTGCCCATATTGTTTCATTTCAACATGTATTGTTTTATAAAATTCCTTCCATTTACAATCTCTAAATTAATTTCAAACGTGTTACGAATCATCTTAGAATTCGAGTGATATTTTACAAACCATAAAATTAAAGTTTAATTTTATTTAAATTGAAATAAAATTAAACTCTGATTTCTATTTAAAACTAGCTGACCCGGCAGACTTCGTAGTGCCTCAATCGATAAATAAAAGACCTAAACTTTTGTATAAAAAAAAAAACAAAATTGTTATTTTTTATTTAATTCGAGCATATATTTAGATATTTATCTAACCTTTTAAACCTTCTCTGGACTTCCACTAATTATTTAAGACCAAAATTAGCCAAATCGGTTCAGCCGCTCTCGAGTTTAGCGAGACTAACGAACACAGCAATTCATTTTTATACATAGAGATATTCCTCTAATAGCACAAACACTTTTAGTTCATTTAAAAACCCTTCAATGTCTACAATAACTATAATTAAAAACGAACTTCGTTGATTAAAACGGTTTAATCCAATTACTGTGTGTAGTTATGGAATACATAAAAAATATTATGATTTCGTAGAAATATGAATACTTTTTTTGTAATTAATAAGATGTACTTAAAATTGCGCCTTATCCTATTCCTTGGGGAGGAAATTAAGTAGATTACCTCAATAGACACTAGCTCAGTTAATGAAAACTGGTCACTCATAGATATCGCAAATGAAGCAACGATATATTTAAAAAAATTTAAAAACAAAAATACTTTGTTTGTCTAGCTTTGTCCGTGTTGATGCTTGAAATTGACTCCGAATACCGTTGACAAAATTAAGTCACAACAGACCTAAAGAATTTGAATATCAAATAATATAATATTATAACCTTACCCGTCAAGGGCATACGATTAATTAACAAGCATAGGTAGGCGGGTAGTATATTCGGGCAAAACAAAAAAGTGGCTATAATCAATTATTCCTTAAGAAGTTATTCGTTGTGCACCTTTTTGGTAGGTACATCATTCAATCAATCAGAATGATGTTTATTCAAATAGAAGATTAGATATTTTTTTATTGCTTATGTGCTTATGGGCTCACAGCCCACCTGGTATTAAGTGGTTACTGGAGCCCATAGACATCTACGACGTAAATGCGCCACCCACCTTGAGATATAAGTCCTAAGGTCTCAAGTATAGTTACAACGGCTGCCCCACCCTTCAAACCGAAACACATTACTGCTTCACGGCAGAAATAGGCAGGGTGGTGGTACCTACCCGTGCGGACTCACAAGAGGTCCTACCAACTAAAACTGTTGTATTACTGATTCGAAAGTAGCTTCATTGCAGATGCATTGCTCAGTAATACTCACAGACACAGCCCACTGAGTTTTTTGCTGGATCTTCTCAGTGGGTCGCGTTTCCGATCTGGTGGTAGATTCTGCGAAGTACTGCTCTTGCTAGGGCAAGTGTTCGCAACGTTCTTAGGTTAGAACCACGTGAGCTCAACTACTCGATCGGTTACGCTGGCATAACCCTCAAGATTACCACCTTACATAGAAAAAAAAGCTCAGTAATGTTAATTTCCCATTCCGTCCAATAGGTCAAATTTGCAAAACTATACTTAATATTATAAAGAGGAAGGATTTGTTTGTTTGTTTGTATTGAATAGGCTCCGAAACTATTGAACCGATTTGAAAAATTCTTTCACTGTTTGGAAGCTACACTATTCCTGAGTGACATAGGCTTTAATCTTCTTTGAAAAAATTAGGGATCCTTACTAAAACTCCAATAACGTAACCTATGGTGTAAAATTACCTAAAATATTTTTTACATCGCGTGCCCTGCGAAACCTATTGATGATAGAATAGAATAATGTACTACGACTTTGTAGAACACATTATTATTTACGAAAAGTGTCGCGACAGCATATGTCTAGCTATTTATAGTTATGCCGCAAAAAGTATTCTTTTATTTTTAAAAATAAAACAACGTCAAATATCGTTGAAATTTTTGATAAAGACCCGAGCGGAACCGCAGCGCACCGTTAGTAAATTATATAATCAAAATATTGTTTATTTGATAAAAACAGGGCTGATCAAAACAATAAGGAAAAAGTTTAACAACTTAATTCCAAGTACAATCATGAGATATTTTATTATTATTTCGAGGCTGATTTCAATTTATCGCCAATTTAGTACATAATGTAGGTATTTCCTTACCGCATTAATTGATATATTTTGAAACGTTACCTAAATGATACACGTTTAAATTTCTGTACTTTATTAATAATAAATAATAATAATAAATAAATATTTACTAACAATCACGCCACGTTAACTGGTCCCGTGATAAGTTCGTAAAGAACTTGTGTTACAGGTACCAGATAACGGAAATAAATGTAAGATTTTTATTATACACATACATATATTTAATATACATCAATAACCCTGGAAAAGACATTTATATTTATCATACAAATATCTTCCCTTGGCGGGATTCGAACCCGCAACCCCCTTGTGTAGTGACCATGTCACTTACCACTACACCAGACGGCCGTTAAACACTGTCACTGTCTTTGTTACGGAATGCAAAATATATCCAATAACATTTACCAGCTATGATCCTTTCCACGGCATAATTTTTAATAACTTTATTGTTATTTTGTAAGTAACAAACTCACGGGCCACCGAATGTTAAACGGTCATCGAGCCCATAACATTGGTGCCATAAACTCTTACAGGTAATAAGGGGGTACCAATAAGGGCGTACTTACGGCATTATATACCACAAATAGTTAAGTCACAAAGAGATGGCGCATTTGTTTTTTTGCTTAGATAGCTGGACGAGCCCACGGCCCACCTGTTGTTAACTGGTTACTGGAGTCCATAAACGTCAACAACATAAATTCTACCACCCACCTTGAAACATGAAGTTCTAAGTTTAAGTCTCAGCTGAGAAAATAAGCTTAGAATACCAGTACAGGCGTAAGGTACTGCAGTGTTTTTTTTTTTTTTTAAATCGGTAGATGCGTGAACGAGCTCACGATTCACCAGGATTTAAGTGGTTGCCAGAGCCCATAGACACACTACAAAGTGAATCAGGAGTCACCACCTATACAAGTTCCCTTATATTTGACAAAGACTTAAAATGTCATTAGGTTTCGCAGTTTCTGATACAACTAACCCATAGACACAGCCCACTAAATTTCTCGCCGGATCTTCTCAGTGGGTTGTGTTTCCGATCCGGTGGTAGATTTTGCGAAGCACTGCTCTTGCTAGGGCTAATGTTAGCGAGACCCCTAGGTTGTAGATGTCTATGGGCTCCGGTAACCACTTAACTCAGGTGGACCGTGAGCTCGTCCACTCATCTAAGCAATAAAAAAAAAACAATCTGTAGCAGGCGCGTTTATATATTCACACGCCCTTATTTACTAAATTCTTAAGGCGTTGAATTTGCAGTAATTTACGAAATAGATATTGGTCAATGCGGAAACGTCCACGGATTCATAGGCTTTAACCCCAATTATTATTGGAAGGATAACAAGCTTGGCAGCTCTAATCCAAATCTCAATCACGGTAGTAAATATCCGATAACCTTACGGGTAAGATTTCAATTACCTGACTTGAGAAATAAAAATATCATTGCAACACGGAAACAGATAACCGTTTTCATGTGGGGAATCATTACTTAATTACAACAAGAATCTAGAAAAAATATTGTCCATAATCATTTCCGAATAATCTAAACGCCAACAATCCGATTCAGGTTTTTGCACAGAGCTCATTTCATTATCCGATACCGCTATAAAGATCGTTCCTATTAGGCTTAATTTGAATATTGAAAATTGACAACCCTCCATAGTGACTTGATGAAAGTATGAAAAACACCGATTAGTTTTATCAAATGCTATGCGACCGTTGACGTTACTCTGACCTGAAAACTTCCCCCTATTCCCAACAACTACACAAAGCTTCAACTCAATCGATTAAAATACTTTTTTTTTCTTTTTTTCCTACCTATGCTGATAGCCTTGAGAGGCTATTTCAGCTTCGCCCTAACATGTAAGTGAGCTCACGGGGCTTGCTGTGTTGCTAACACTGACCCTAGCAAGAGTAGTGCTTCGCAGAATCTACCACCGGATCGGAAACGCGACCCACTGAAAAAATCCGGCGAGAAAGTCAGTGGGTTGTGTCTATGGGTTAATTCGCTTGTCGAGCCCTTCGTCGCAAGCGATGGGTTTTGATAAGGACGGTGACCGGATAAAAGACATTAAGAACGTGACGTATCAAAGACTAATATTAATTCCCATAAACTTTAACTGTACCCTTATCCCAAAGCAAGGCAGAATTTCGATTTCGCGTCACTATCGAGATACTTTTCCGGTTGTATTCACATTCTATCTATGGAATTCAATATGTCGGTTGATTTAAATGCTAGTTCCTTTAGATCCAATACATTACTCCCTCTTTTTCCGCCATCATTTCCTCTATCTTTGTTGTTAAATTAATGGCAAAAGTAGCCACTATATTTAATTGATATCTTCGTAGCTTGAAAGATCACTTTCCATTTAAATGAAGGCCATTTCGCTTCTAATGTAAAAAAAAACAAGGAAAAAATCATTGAAATTCCAATAAATGCTATAAAGAAAGCTTTTAAGCTTCCCACGTCAATAAGCACACACCCTAAAGTTATTAAGTATTCGTGTAGACAAAATATCTTTACGAATATCTTACCTGTATACGTTGAGCGTATTCTTGGTATCTGTGTCACATGCGCAACGTTAACGTAAAAATTAACCTAAATCTAATCATAATCAAATTAAGATATAAAACCCTCACCTATTCGCTGGTAGCCTAAGAGGATAATTTAACTTCTCGCGGAAGGGATCCCAACATGTCCGGTATTCACAACCAACCTAAATTCCCTGCATGTGTCAATTAATATAAATAAAAATTGATTCAATTTAAAATTCAATTTCCTTAAGATGCACTCTACATTTATTGCCGCTATCGATTTACGTGAAATAAAAATTCAGTTTATTCGCAAATAAATAAAAGTTTACTGAAGTACTTCACTTGGACTATCGCTCGCAGCTATTAGAAATGTATTAAATATTTAATGTCATCAGTCATTGAGTGTATTAAAATGTAAAATTAATAGGTTATTTATATATTATGGTGTATTTAACGGCTCAAGGTAGGATTTTTTTAATGTTATAAGTGCCGCAGACACACAAAATGAATACAGGGCCCCGATATCCAAATAATTTCCTTATTAATTTCCTTGATATTCCAAACAATATGGAAGTTTCAAGGTGCGTAAGTGATGTTCACTGTCATTGTCATATCAACAATTAAAGATAGGTAGGCAAAGAGCTAACAGCCAATATGGAACATGATATCACCTTACTGCTGTGCAAAAAAAGCGGTTTTTTTTTTCTTCGACCGCACAAGAATTTTTCCTCGCCCGATTATGAATATCATCAGAAGTCTTTTAAAAGTCCGATGTTAGGCCACGGTCACCGAGTGTTTAGTAGGTCAAAACCATGTCTTCCACTGTCATCTGTGTCAATACAAAACCGTTATGTTATTTTCTATTGTTTATCAAAAATTTGTGTTGATTTAATTTTCAAGTTCAATCGAACTGAAGGATTCGAATCGTTCCATAAATCAGAATTTTTATCCATATAAAGGGATGTAATATGAATATGTTGGATATCTTTTAAGTATTACCATATTTATCTCTCGTCATTTTTTTTTTAATTTTTTTTAATGCCTTGTAGGCAGACGAGCATACGGCCCACCTGACTAAACTATATAATATAAAGAAAATTTTGTTTTGAACAAAAGACGTGTTACTTATATTATTAGAGTTTATTAGGGTTTCCCGGTAATCATTTTTTATTTAAAGACGACTTACGTCTGGAAAAATAATTCATAACACACAAAGTATAGGATCAATTAATATACTCGATAAAAAATACAGCTTATTATAAAAATAAATAATAGTTTAAAAATAGATAAAAAGATAACAAGTCTAACTGTTCTAAATACTGAATTGTTATCGTTCCTTGATAAGTGTACCAAATTTCGAGTTAATCATATATTTTGAAGGTGGTCAAAATCATGTTCAAAGTTTCCGTTACTTACATACTAACATACGTACGAAGCTAATAAACGCGTATTAATAAAAGGTTACATGCAAGGCTAAGAAAATAAAGATGTCACAAACTATCTCAGATGTCGTCGTGCTTAGAGATGAAAATCTCAGTGAAATACTCCTGGCTTTAGCTGTTCAAAGTCCCTTGAGGTTTCGTCGAGGCCACCTGTTGAGTGGTAACCTCCACACACGATCTCCCCTCCCATCTGTTGCATACAAGCGCACATATCTCTTCTCTTTAACAAAATCTATCTATCTATCTATCTTTCTTATATATATAAAAATGAATTGCTGTTCGTTAGTCTCGCTAAAACTTGAGAACGGCTGGACCGATATGACTAATTTTGGTCTTAAATTATTTGTGGAAGTCCAGAAAAATATAAAAATGCTCGGAATTAAATAAAAATAACAATTTTGTTTTCCCTTTGATGTGTCCCCCATAGGACGGATTCCTTTTGTTTGTTTTAAGTTTATTTTATACAAAAGTTTAGGTCTTTTATTTGGCGATTGAAGCGCTACGAAGTCTACCGGGTCAGCTAGTTTTAAATAAATTCTTCTTTCTATAATATAGTAAATTTCGGTGAAAAATTTTGATAATATGTAGTTTCATTCTGATATTTAAATTAAAAAAACTGCCAAGATAAAATATTTAATTTGCTTTTTAAATCTGTAACATGAAAATTGTATCATTTTCTCATACGTTTATCAATCGTTTTTTTTTGTTTTTGCTTAATAGCTATTGACGAGTTTAAATGCTATTGATAAGTAACTGTCTATGTTTCTTCAAAATATAAGTAAAGGATAACAGGAAATTTAATATGTAAAATGAATAAATCTCGACGCAACGGCGGATCCAGTGGGGGGGTCATGGGGGTCATGACCCCCCCCCCTGAGCTAGTTCCAGGACTTCAACTAACTTGGACTAATTGAAGAACATCATGATTTATTTATTATCTATTGTTATCAAAATTAAATTATAAGTTCTTAACTTGCCCACGACTATGTGACCCCCTCCTGGCGCCAAAGCTGGATCCGCCCTTGGTTCGACGAGAACTATGACTGAATCCTCATGACACGCGCTGTGTCCAATTATACCGGTTTCTGCACTAACCCCATCTATACTATATTCTATACTAAATGAAATGAAATGAGATGATATGGGATGAAATATAATCTCAGTAAAATGGTGATCATTTACTGAGACTTTTTCAGTGGACTTTTTGGAGGATCCCGAGAAGTTACGTCCAGCGACTTTGTTTGATTTTCCCACATTTGCGCACTTTCAAAGATACTAAACAGTTAATAAACCACCGTTATTACGTTTTTAAACCTGAACAAACACAATAGACGAAATAAAACAAATCTCACAACTTCACTCCTCGTGTTCCCGCCAAAAAGCTCCAGACATCAGTATCAATTTTTAAATTACAACTTCTCAAATTGTGGGCGTCCATACGTCTTTTTTTATTTTTTATTGCTTAAATGCGTGGACGAGCTCACAGCCCACCTGGTGTTAAGTGGTTACTGGAGCCCATAGACATCTACAACGTAAATGCGCCACCCACCTTGAGATATAAGTTCTAAGGTCTCAAGTATAGTCTCATTAAATGATCAAAAAAAAAGTCTTAAATCGAAAGTAACTCAACATAATAATACGCTCTTTATGCTTTGTGCTCACTGTGCCAACGTACCTACATAAAACGTAAACCAAACATCAGACATCGCTTATTTAAACCTATGCAGGTTTATACGTCGCTATTTGCTTTAACTTCAGCGAATATACGACGTGAGGTTTGTCATTTTCATACGAGCAAGTAAACACATCCCTAAATGTACGCACATATTATTTCAAAGTCGCAAGTAAACGAAGGCAGTTTAGAGGAAGTATTTAAGTATATTGCCGCGAATTTATGCTCTAGGCTCACTAATTAGCAGGGCTCAACTCGGGTTTTCTGTGACGTTATATAAAAAATAAAAATAAAACATTAGAAGATTCACGAAACTGGATCTATGCTAATATTTAAGTGGTGGTAAATGCCGCCACGTACCTTGAGATATGAGTTCTAAGGTCTCAGTTTTTACAGTACAGCGGCTGCCCCACCCTTCAAACCGAAACGCATTACTGCTTCACGACAGTAATAGGCGGGGTGGTGGTACCTAACCGTGAGTACTCGCAAAACGTCCTACCACCAGTAATTACGTAAATTATAATTTTGCGGGTTTGATTTTTATTACACGACGTTATTCCTTCACCGTAGAAGTCAATCGTGAACATTTGTTAAGTACGTATTTGATTAGAAAAATTGGTACCCGCCTGCTGGATTCGAAGACCAGTGCATCTCTAGATACGAATACACCGGACGTTTTATTCTTAGGAATCAATACTATTACCACGTTTCGGCTTGATATATATGGGACACGCTGTAAATGTTTGAGTAACAGTTTATACCCGTTCAAACTCTCGCCATGGTCAACGATCTACGGCTAAAGCGGGACTGAAATTTTAAAGAATTGAACTAATCAAATTCTATAAATTAATCAAATGACAATTTACTTCATAACATACGATGTATTTGAAAAGTTATTATCTCCTAATACAGACAAATTAATTTAGGCCAGTATTATTCAATTATTATTTTTTGTTATTTCTATCATCTTGGCGAATTGAGTTACAAGTGCGACCCACTTAACCTTCTTTGTTCGTGTAATTAAGTTAATTAATTTGAACATATCAAATTCGTTTTAGGAACCTGGACGCAAATTTACTGTTACTGTACTTTTAAATATGTTCCAGAATGTACTTATTCGTTCTTGGCTTGTTTGTCTACAAATCAAACTATTTATTATCTATGAAAATTATTTTGAATTTGATCTAGAATGTTCCAGAGTTTTTAGTTAATTTTTTCCTTCACTTTTGTCATGCGATAACTCGATAAAATCGATTAAAATTACTAATTTATTAAAATAAGTGACGTGACATATTGTGTCCGCACATGTAGATACCATTCTCACTGTTTCCCCGAAACGTCAGGAACGAGAAAATAAAAATAATAACATTCGAGATTAAATCGTAACAGTGGTTTTAATTATAACTACAATTCGCGAAAACAAAAACAAAAACGATAAAGACTAATTTATAGTACATATAAGTACACAGTAATAAAATCGACAGTATACAGTAATTAAATTTGATGTCGTCACGGCCTGAACGATAAGACGCCCCGCGTACTAGTGTTCGCGCAGGTGTTCGAATCCCGCAGGCAGGCATATATTTTTCTAATAAAACGCGTGCATAATTTCCTACCACGATCGCGCTGCACGACTAGTCGATTCAATTAAAAAAGTCGACCTGAAACAAACACTTCATCCTCGCACTCCCTAAGCGTTTCTTTGAATAAAGAAATCACGCAAATTTTCTTGAAACGAAAAGGTACTTCGCGGCTCCCGAAAGGCCCCTTTAGTTTTTCATGAATACATTTAAAAAAAATCCCTTTGTTTTCCTACAAAATTCAAAGCAATCCTAATTTTGTTGAATCACTTCACCAAATACTGATGAAATATGTAAATTTTCAGTTGAACCCCATTTTAGGAATTAATATTTAACAATACTATACCTATTTGTTTTCAAAACGACGGGAAAAGGAAATCAATCATTTTGAATTCACGGATTTTGACACAATCATCATTTTTTTTATTCTAGATTGATTTTAGTTTGATTCTCACTTTTTGATTAATATTAAAATATGTTTTATTGATTCGTAAAATATTCCAAACAGTGTTTCTTATCGCGATGATTGTTTTAAAACAATCTTAATGTGATTGCAAATAGAGTGCAGAATAGTAATGAATGTTAGTAGGCATTTGACACCCGAATTTTAGATTACAAACCAAAGCAAAACTATTAAAAGTAGTCATTCTCACAGCTAAAAATCTATGATTATTTCCTGCGCTATGATTACGGTTTTTTTTATTGCTTAGATGGGTGGAGGGGCTCACAGCCCACCTGACGTTTAGTGTTTACTGGAGTCCATAGACATCTACAACGTAAATGCGCCACCCACCTTGAGATATAAATTCTAAGGTCTCAGTATAGTTACAACGGCTACCCCGCCCTACAAACCGAAACGCATTACTGCTTCACGGTAGAAATAGGCATGGTGGTGGTAACTACCCATGCGGACTCACAAGAGGTCCTACCACCAGTACGAATACGATATATTCTAAGAAATGCTACTGGTGGAATAGAACATGGAGGCAGTGGTTTACACCGCACATTTTTTTAATTTTTTTTCCTACCTAAACTGATGCCTTGACAGGTTATTTCAGCGTAACCTTAACTAGTAGGTGAGCTCACGAGGCTCAAACTGGAGTGATGCTAACCTAGCAAGAGCAGATTTCGCAGAATCTACCACCGGATCGGAAACGCGACCCACTGAAAAGATCCAACGAGAAACTCAGTGGGCTGTGTCTGTGGGCTAATTCGCTCGTCGAGCCCTTCGTCGCAAGCGACGGGTTCGACAAGCACGGTGACCGGTGCTTGTGGAACCTAAAAGCACCGTTAATGGATCGGGAGGATACGTAATGACGTATTTGGGCGACGTCAACTGTTTACCATTCGGTCTACAGGATCGGGTATGAACCGCACGTGAAGACGCACTGTCACTACCAAAATTAATATCTTCATTGGGTGTTCATTTAATCACATTTACGTTTTCCTTTCATCAGAACGCGTATTATATTCGCTCGGGCATCAAAATAGTTGTTTTATGCCCTTACGAGTATAACATGTACATTTACGAGGTAAATATGACCCGCTACGTCGCCGCGTCGCGTCAAAGACTTGAGAGTATTAAACGACATTCTAATGTCACATGTAATTTATTAGACATCGTTAATATAGTGATAGAGGCGTTGAGTCATTTTGTTTATTGCGTGGGCGGGTGTCACAACCCACCTGATGTTATGTGGTTGTCTCACATCACTATGAGACTGCCGCTACTCACCTTTTGAATTAAATTCCAACATCTCAACTGTTTTTTTTTAAAGGAAATAAAAAAAAATCGACTTTCATTACGCGGCGTTATTCCTTCGTCGCAGACTCACTCGAGAACACGAGTCAATGCGTATTTAATTATAAAAATTGATACCCGCTTGCGAGATGCAGACACCGCATTATTTCTGTTGTTTATTTTTGTTAGAATTTATATTATCAGCCCTATAATAGCTATAGAACTTGGACATCGTATGTCACGAGTCGTGAAGGCGAATTCTGGACACCATTTAAACCATCAAAGCGTTTTTCACTTAACATCTGAGGGGATTAGAATATATTTTTCGCTAAAAAGTTTGGTGTTCCGGGATGTAAACCAAGATTCAACCAAAATAAAAGTTTATCTATTAGATCAGCAGAAAAGTTTTGTCGTATAATTTTTTTTTTTTTTAAATGCGTTATAATCTCTTTGGTAATACTGTGTATCTGGCTGGGCTAATTTTGGTATCTATACATCTATACATATAAATAAAATTGGAGTGTCTGTTTGTAATATTGAAATAACCGCTTTTTACTATGCATCGACGATGATTTTTACTATGGATCGTTTGGAACCTCTGGGTCTGCGGAGGGACTTCGGTTCCCTCTGTATTTTGTACCGTATGTTCCATGGGGAGTGCTCTGAGGAATTATTCGAGATGATACCGAGATCTCGTTTTTACCACCGCACCGCCCGCCACCGGAGTAGAGTTCATCCATACTACCTGGAGCCACTGCGGTCATCCACAGTGCGCTTCCAGAGATCTTTTTTGCCACGCACCATCCGGCTATGGAATGAGCTCCCCTCCACGGTGTTTCCCGAGCGCTATGACATGTCCTTTATCAAACGGGGCTTGTGGAGAGTATTAAGCGGTAGGCAGCGGCTTGTGTCTGCCCCTGGCATTGCTGAAGTCCATAGGCAACGGTAACCACCCACCATCAGGTGGGCCGTATGCTCGTCTAACTACAAGGGCAATTAAAAAAAAAAAGCATATGAATATAATATATACGGTACATACACTAAAATACCATTTTTTACAATTTTTGTCTGTCTGTCTGTCTGTTTGTTACGGCTTATCTCTGGAACGGCTGGACCGATTTTGACGGGACTTTCACTGACAGGTAGATGATGATATAAGGAGTAACTTAGGCTACTTTTTTTAGACTAGCTTCGCCCCGCGGGTGACATCGCGGGACTCAACTATCAATAATAAAACTTAATGTTTCCGAAGCGAAGCGAGAGCGGGTCGCTAGTCTCTAATAAGATGACAATATAAAAACACGAAAATAAACAGTGAAAACGGTATCTCGTCATTTTTTTATAACGTATTTCTGTCCGCCAAAATGAGTGAATGTTACCAAGAAATTGTAAATTTCTATTAAGTAGAAAACAATGGAAAGCAAGCCGCGTAAAGAGTTGCAGACACTGATGGACTTAATCCAATATCAGCACATAACTTAAAGTATGCAGTTTTGAACAGCGCCCCTAGCGGCAAACGCAGGCAAACGTCCTCCATACAAATTTGAGTTAACTTTTACGCTATCGAGATCGTTAAAAAACTCGCACTCTGTCAAGAGTGATATCGAACAAGAAGTATTAAGTCCCTTAATTTTAATCTCGAAGATGAAGCTGACTCTGGTCGATCTTTTTTTTATTTTTTTATTGCTTAGATGGATAGACGAGCTCTCAGCCCACCTGATGTTAAATGGTTACTGGAGCCCATAGACATTCACAACTTAAATGCGCCACCCACCTTGAGATATAAGTTCTAAGGCCTCAAAGTTTAGTTACAACGACTGCCCCACCCTTCAAACCGAAACGCATTACTGCTTCACGGCAGAAATAGGTAGGGTGGTGGTACCCACCCGCGCGGACTCACAATAGGCCCTACCACCAGTAATTCGGAAACAACTCGGTTCCGTTTTAATATGTAAAACCATTTCTACGATTTCTAACTAGCGCCTAATAACTTTCCACAAAAGTAACACTCAAAGCAAATTCTCTCAAGCAAGATATACTGAGAAACTGGAAAAATCAACTTATTACGAACACGCGAATATGGTAATATTGTAATAACGTTTATCTATACATACATCTTGTCTTTTCTATTGTTTTTCGAGTATATCCCACAGAAAATACGCGGTTCCGTTAATAATTTACTAAGTCATATTTTATTAAGGATATCTATATATCTCATTAAGTACGAATATAAATAAGTGCTTATTGCCAGCAACACGTAATTGTAACTTTTGTTTGAATATTTAAGAGCTTCCTAACAATTTTTATTTGATTCAGTTTCAGCGCTATGTATTTTTATAATTATGTTAGTGACGTAATTTCTTATCATCTGTATTATTATTCTATACTTTATCCCATTAAATCGGTAGGAATTTATTGAGAAATCAGTATCAGATCCGCACAATAATACACGTTTCAATCTACGCTAGAAACACTAAATTAATCTATATATTAATACGTGAAGCAAAAACTTTGTATCCCCTTTTACGAAAATTGCGCCGACGGAGGACTATGAAATTTTCTACACTTATAGAGAATATAGAGAAGAAGTGCACAATGCTAATTTTTTTTTTTAAATAATGCATAAAAGATACATTAAATCAATAAAGAAAACATTTCGCACACTACATACCATGTATTTGACGCACACACGCATGCATACTATTTATTGTCATTTTTGTTCTTGACGTCTGTTGTCAAATTGAGATTAAATATTGTTTGTCTTTGTTAATATTTTTTATAGTGTAGTCTTGGCGAAATTTGTGATTATAGAAGTATAAAATACAATCATAATAGTGTACAAACTTACAATTACAATTAATTATAGTCGAATTTCGACCTCTAGTATTATAAAATAAATCAAGCTTCATTGCTACAAATATTACCAAAATAAAAACCTAAAGATAATAAAAAATATGTATACTATAATTGAAATACAACTTTAATATTAACAAAGCCATTGCAGTCGGTGACATGCAAAGAAACTAATCATCTGTGTGTAATATAAATGTTCCCGCTGGCTATATTTTTACTAGCATTCAAAAATATTTCTATCTAAATTATATTTGCTGTTATTTATCTTTGTGTTTACTTTTAATGTAGTCAAAGCTTTGTTTGTTTAATTTCACGTCTATGATATTTTTTATTTTATGTTTAATAAAATTAATATTATTTATCAGAGCTACATTAAGTTGAATAAATTTATTTATGTATTCAGCTTTATGCACAAAAGTACAGAGGCGGACTTAATGCCTGATGTATTCTTACCCAGTCACCCAAGGATGGTGTAGAGAGAGAGTCATGTGGTAGGTGCGTTCCTTTTTGAGATATAAGAAAGTTATAATTATATTATTTAAATATACCGACACTCACACTGTATAATACATAAACATAACGTACAACAACGTACATATGAGGCTGTCAGCGCAAAAGTGGCCTAACCCACAATTTTTCATATTCGTGCTTATGTATTATATTATATAAAACATAATAAATTTTGATGCAAAACTGGCCTAGACCCAGTTTAAACCACAGATAACAGTAGGTTTTTAAAGGTTATTTTTAGGTACGAAGCGCTGTAAAAGTAAAGTCGAGGTTTTGTTATATCCAAACTAACTATAGTAAGCTTAATTCACTTTTCGGTCTCATATTATTATATAAATATAAAATATAAAATTTACACATACATATATTTATCTATATGCAAATTCTCATACATACATTTAGTGATTATTTTAAAGAAAATGAAACTTTTCCCGTTTCAAATTAGTGACGTGACACATTAATAAGTGGAAATATATTGTTTCTTGATTATAACAACTTAAATCTTAGTCGGAAATGCGTTGCCAACGCATTTAAAAAGATTTACAAACACGGCCCGCTATTCAACATTGTGTCCAAGCACTACACCTATTTCAAATTTGAGGTTTTACTGCGTAGTTCGTGATATATTAAAAAAATATATTTCGCGAACTAATTCGGTATCATTTTTCTGATATATCCAATACGTCACATCTTCTTGTCAGTTATAGGATACGTCATAACGAGGGGAATCGCTCACAGAAAACCTCAGAAAAGGTAAGGGGACTTATTTGAATGTATCAAGTGACAATGTGATGTTTTATTTGCCCCTTTTTTCCACCTTTGTAAACGTAATAAAGTCTTAAAGCAATTTGACATTCGTAAAATAGCAAAAACAATTTATTTGGTAAAGGTTTTTCTAGTTTATTCTTTATAAATATTTATAATTTGAGATAACAAGCATAAAATGTTTATCAGTGCACTCCAGCACCGACGGACATCAACAATGTCAGAGGCGACGCAGTGACGCCGCTACATCCTGCTAAGGACGCTCCTAATTTTTTTTATTGCTTAGATGGGTGGACGAGCTCACGGACCACCTAATGTTAAGTAGTTACCGGAGGCTACGCTAATCAACTACTGGTGGTAGGACCTCTTGTGAGTCTGCACGGGTAGGTACCACCACTGAAAAAAAAACTTTTACCAAGCCCTGCCTATTTCGGCCGTGAAGCAGTAATACGTTTCGGTTTGAAGGGTGGGGCAGCCGTTGTAACTATACTTGAGACTTTAGAACTTATATCTCAAGGTGGGTGGCGCATTTACGTTGTGGATGTCTATGGGCTCCAGTAACCACTTAACACCAGGTGGGCTGTGAGCTCGTCCACCCATCTAAGCAATAAAAAGAAAATATACATCATAATTATGTTCAAAACATCTCTCACGAAAGTAGATCGAACATAGAAACACATCTTGTTTATTTACATTATAGTAGAGGTCCCGCAGTAGTCGAAATTCGACTATAATTAATTGGAATTGTAAGTTTGCACACTATTATGATTCTATTTTATACTTCTATAATCACAAATTTCGCCAAGGCTACACTATAAAAAAATAAATAAAGACAAACAATATATTTCATCTATTCTCAATTTGACCACAAACGTCAAGAATAAAAGTTTGACAATACTATTATGCATGCGTGTGTGCGTCAAATACATGGTATGTAGTGTGTGTAATGTTTTCTTTATTGATTTAATGTATCTTTTATGCATTATTTAAAAAAAATTATTAGCATTGTGCACTTCTTCTCTATATTCTTTATAAGTGTAGAAAATTTCATACTCCTCCGTTCGCGCAATTTTCGTAAAAAGGGATACAAAGTTTTTGCTTCACGTATTAATATATAGATTTGGTTGTTAAATCGTTGGCGGGCTTAGTCCTTTTCGTAAAAGAAACCGCACCACCCTCTCATTCAAACTTTGCCTTTAATTTTTCTTCTTTATGATCGATAACTTTGATGACGTATGGACCAATGAGAATGATCGATGGCCAATATGCTTGAGAGCAATTGTTGTTTGATCAAATGATTAAGTTGGATTGTTTTGATGTTCGCTTTGAATACACACACATCGTTTGCACGCGAAACAAATGTTCTTTGCACAAGTTTTGCAATCAAAAGCCTATCGATGACTAAAATTGAATTTTAAATCTTTGGCGTTCACTGTTAGAATCGTCACTGATCATTATGAATATGTCAACTCGCTGACATTCCTATCGCATATTAATCACGCGTTTCGATTTGAACAATGGGATTTTTACTTCGATACAAATGCAACGTCCTCCTGCCTTGCAGTGGGCGAAGAGACTAATATTTCCATCAATCTCCGCAAAAAAAAATTCTGTCTGGTAGGACCTTGTGAGTCCGCACGGGTAGGTACCACAACCCCGCCTATTTCGACCGTGAAGCAGTAATACGTTTCGGTTTGAAGGGTAGGGCAGTCGTTGTAACTACACTGAGACCTTAGAACTTATATCTCAAGGTGGGTAGCGCATTTCCGTTGTAGATGTTTATGGGCTCCAGTAACCACTTAACACCAAGTGGGCTGTGAGCTCGTCCACAAGCAATCCAGCAAAGTCCATCTAAGCAATAAAAAAAAGGTTCAATTTATATTTGTAACTTTTTTGTTTGAGATCTGACGGGTATGCAAGCTCGTGACCCAGGTGGGACCGCTAGGTAGGTGGGTACCCATTGACGCTAAGAATGGCCGTCCACATTGAGACACAATTCGTCAATCAATTAACTACAGCAAAAAGAGTCTGGATTTTGGTTCATGATATATTTTACAATTTTGTAGACTTCATTGTCACACGATGATACTCCGTCAACGTCGAAGTCATTCATACTTAGCAAAATTAACGCCCGTTCTAGGTTAAGAACCGTGAAATCGCATCACAGTAAGTATGCCTTCAGAAAAACGTGGATTGCAAATCGTAGGCCTCTGATCTAGAAACGATTTTCCCTAACTATATTCATACACGCCCACACAAGATCAAATAAAAAAAATACTTTGAAAAAAAAAAGAAAACAGCCTGATAAAAAAAGAAATACTCGGAAGTTATAAGGCAACGTGGCTCCTGGGAATAACATTTATCACGAACCTCGGATATGTTTTTAAGTGGAATGAACGTTTCTTCGAAAAAACATTCGCCAATCGGATTCTATTAAAAGTATATTTTGTTAATCGAACGCTTTGAAATGTACTATTGAACAAAGTCTTGAAACAATTTCTTAATTGAATTTTGTACGATATTCTTACGTTAAAACTCACATATTTTTATTGTAACTGGAGGTCCCGCAGTAGTCGAAATTCGGCTATAATTAATTGGAATTGTAAGTTTGTACACTATTATGATTGTATTTTATAATTCTATAATCACAAATTTCGCCAAGACTACACTATAAAAAATATTAACAAAGACAAACAATATTTAATCTATTCTCAATTTGACAACAGACGTCAAGAACAAAAGTTTGACAATAAATAGTATGCATGCCTGTGTGCGTCAAATACATGGTATGTAGTGTGTGTAATGTTTTCTTTATTGATTTAATGTATCTTTTATGCATTATTTTAAAAAAATATTAACATTGTGCACTTCTTCTCTATATTATCTATAAGTGTGGAAAATTTCATCCTCGTCCGTCCGCGCAATTTTCTTAAAAAGGGATACAATGTTTTTGCTTCACGTATTAATATATAGATAATGATCTGAATTTTTTTCTGTCAAGTCAAATCAAGTAAAGTAAGTAAATTTAAATAAATAAAATTTCGAATTGAAATAAAACATGTTATGCCAACACGGTAATGTTTTTACGGTCCAAATAACATACAATGACAGTACCGAAAGAAAAATTTCCACGCGTTGACATGGTTGAGGTCTATAGGCTCCGGTGACCACTTAACACCGAGTCACACACCCATCTTAGCAATAAAAATAAATATGCAACAATTCGTGAGATCATAAAGAACGGGTTCATTCCAAAGTATAACAATTGTCCAAATCCAGCCAAATCCCTAATCAGCATGTAATGATAGGAATGGAGACATCGAGAGGACATGCTGCGCTAACCCCGCATGATATGGGCAAGAAGAAGATGAAAATGTCTTCTAGAAGTTAGTGACGTTGACTTGGTGATGTCTATGGACTCAACACGCGGAGGCAGTTAGCTTGTCCACTAATAAATAATGTATTAACAGAACGATATAGTTTTTTTTTTCAACCTAAACAATATAATCACTTTCTTGGGCGTTCATGCGTGACAAACAGTGTTCACGCAGACTTCCATTAGACATAATTACTTGCCATACATCTGTACGTGTGACAGTGGATTTCCCAAACGGCTAAACGCTTTTACCTTTACAGCCAATATCGTTTAAATTAAATCTGTTTGAGCTTGGGAGTATAATTGTTTTAGTGTTAGGCGTAATACTTCCCACTTTTTTTTCGGATGGGGGGGAATGACCTTCGGATGTTACTGACGACGAATGATGGTATACTTTCCCCTAGAGATCGCACCAATATATCAAGAATCGTCCAAAAATCGTTGAGGTGTTTTTCCGCAAATATTGTCAAGACAAGGAGTAGCCCAAAAATAATGGGCCATTTACGGAAATGGTGACTACTCGTTAATTTCTGAGAGATATCAAACGACAGACACACAGTTCCGCCGCGGCCCCCTATACTCGCCGAGCCCTTCGTCGCAAGCGACGGGTTCGACGAGAATGGTGACCGGAAGCTACCACTAACGCCGATTAGTTTTGTAGACCTCCCGAGGCAGAACATAACAAAAGCACAAGCCGATTCCTTTTTAAAATATCTCTTATTCGTATATTGGTTAGCTTCGAAATTTTAAGAAAACCGCCAAATGAACAAATGTTACATTAATTAAACGGATTATTTTCGTGATTAAGAAGCACCGCACTGATTTTCAGCTTCATGGTTTTTTAAATACACCCAGTGATATGTATTTAAAAAAGCCACAAACCGAATGATGACCATCAATCATGAAAAATACTAATGTTTGAAGCACACCCAAGCTTGCTGAGTTTGATATTACAGTAATCTTGCTTGCTTGGTTTTTATATTTTGTACGTGCTACGGCCGCACCCATTGATATTCACTGTTTTTTTTTTTATTGCCCTTGTAGACATACGATCATACGGCCCACCTGATGGTGAGTGATTACCGTCGCCCATGGACTTCAGCAATGCCAGGGGCCAGAGCCCAACCCCTACCTACCGTGTTGTACTCAAAGTGCTGAAAAAAACAAGAGCGCCCATCGCTCTAGTGCTGAATATCTTAAACTAAAGTACCGTCTCACCTAGAATGACGAGACGGCCTAATCTCGACCTAAGCTAGCTAAACTTAATTTTGTGACCAGGAAACTTTTGAGTTTAATTTTCGATCTTTCCATGCTAGGAGCAGATTCGCTCGCACACCACTACAAAAGTCAGAGCCCGGACTTCCTCCGGCTCATGGCTGAGAAACACTGGCTGGGCCGATGGGACAGAAGACCACACATCGAAGCAGAACTTGGCTCACCGACCTTACGCCTTGACTTCCCCAACGCTGAAGAACCGGATAATTTTTTGGACGACGAAATCAGGTACAGCAAATAACTTTAGGAACTATTTAAATCTAACAATATTATTTTATATACATATACGTTATTTTTTTAATAATAATTCCACCCGGCATCATTTTGAATAAATTCGTGTTTAATTTGGACTAGAAAATATGTAGTTTGTTATCGAATATTCTTTTTTATATCACGACGAAATGAGCGACTTTTTAATTTAGCTCAGCCTGATATAATAGCGTTTAAAATGCAAGAAAGGACAATAAACGTTGTCCGATCCGAGACCTAAAGCTTTGTGAGTCAGGCTTAGATAGCACCAGTGATATGCTAAATAAGCCGTTTTGACACATTAGTGATTTTGTTGTTGTGTGATTTATTTTGGGTGTGCGTGTGTAATAATGTCCGTTTTTGCATCACCCAAAAGTCATTTGCGGGAAGTGATGCTTTTCTCCTTTGATTCGAAGGCCGTTGGCTGAAGCACATCGAGATCTCCAGAAATTTTACGGCGATGCTGCTCTGAGCGAAACAGTACGCTCTGATTGGTACCGTCACATCAAAGACGTTGGTTTCAAGGTTTTTTATTGCTTAGATGGGTGGACGAGCTCACAGCCCACCTGGTGTTAAGTGGTTACTGGAGCCCATAGACATCCACAACGTAAATGCGCCACCCACCTTGAGATAGAAGTTCTAAGGTCTCAAGTATAGTTACAACGGCTGCCCCACCCTTCAAACCGAAACGCATCACTGCTTCACGGCAGAAACAGGCAGGGTGGTGGCACCCATCCGCGCGGACTCACAAGAGGTCCTACCACCAGTCGATGAGGATATGTGCCAAACGTAAGATCAGCTTGCTTCAGCATTAGGAGTTACTCGCCAGGCGATTGCATGCGTTGGGAATGATTCAAAAGCAATGAACTTGGGTTCCTTATAGGTTGAAGCCAAGAGATGTTGAGTGTCGTTTTATCGCCAGTGAACAACTGCTACATCTGTACAAAATGAAGGGTTTTTTTTTTATCGCATTTTAGATGTCCGGCAGTAAACCTCTGTGTCCTGAAAGATAGAAGATTAAAAATGATATTCAAGAAGTATACGACTAAAACACAAACGTATTTGAAGCTCGAAAACAAGAATTTCTTATTCTGTACAATATTCGTCAAATAAAACATCTAATAGGAAAATAAAAATTCACATTCGCAGAACCTCCGAGTCAATAATTATGATTATAAATATGGATAGAAAAACAAATCAAATTTGGGAATGTGTTCCATGATATATATACTTCTTTAATCCTTTTACGCTTCAAAGGTCTGTGGCAAATTGAGGTTTCGTATTTTGATATGAAAAACGAGCTAGACACTCATTTTCGAAAATAAAATGAAAAACATGTATAGTCGTTATTTCTTTTGAAGATTTTTGATAAATAATTTACAAAGTAGCATCAGAGCATCAGTGTTTTTGGACAAGAAATTTATATGTACTATTTTAGTACATAAAAGGTATATATACCTACCTATACAGATAATTAAACTGAAATTGTGACAAAAAAGATTTTTTCAAATAGATTTATAAGCTAACCACAGTTGGGCAGAAACTAAAAACACAATCAACAGCATTATAACCCACATATATTTATTTAAATTTTACGTTTTAAAAGATTTTCTCTTGTGTTACGGTTCGCTTGTACGTGTATATAGGACCTCTTGTGAGTCCGCACGGGTAGGTGCCACCGCCCCGCCAATTTCTGCCGTGAAGCAGTAATCCGTTTCGGTTTTAAGGGTGGGGCAGCCGTTGTTACTATACTGAGACCTTAGAACTTATATCTCAAGGTGTGTGGCGCATTTACTTTGTAGATGTCTATGGGCTCCGGTAACCACTTAACACCAGGTGGGGTGTGAGCTCGTCCACTCATTTAAACAATAAAAAAAAGACACCACTTATTATAACCCGACAACAAATACCAAATGTCTTTATTGACCGCGAATCGAACCTCTGGTATTAAAAAGTAACTGGTAGTGCGCCTGACTAATATGTCCAGCAATGCGCCAAGAAGCCTATCAAATGAAGTCAATGCTGTGCAGCTTGCTCGCCAAACTGTAACTAAATAACTTACTTGGAGAAAATTTACAATTTTAAGTGCTTTGAATCTTCATCACGCGTTTTAACCATTGGTAGTTGTAACTGTCATCAATGACGGTACGATTTATTGAGTTAATGAACACAATTCGCTACAAAAAAAAAAAAATTACCTTCGATGGCAAACGAGGCTGCGGTTCACTTGAAGCTCAGTGGTCATCATCGCTCATATGCGCGAGAAATTCCATGTGATTCCACATGATGTGTTCCACAAACAACCCGCTGCTTCTTCAAAGTTTCATGAAGCGTCGTGGGGTTGATTCACAGATAATCTCCTACTGACCTCCTGTATCCACACACACGGCACTAGCATGAACAGTTATTTACTGGTAGACTGTGCGGTGATAAGAGTATACCACGGAATAAACAGTAAATTACCAAGATCCCGTTAATTATTCGAGATGATTCCCAAATCTCCTTTTTATCATCGCACCTCCCGCCATCGGAGCAGAGTTCATCCATATTATATGGAACCGCTGCGTTCATCGTCAGTGCGTTTCCAAATCCGGCTTTGGAATGAACTCCCCTCCACGGTGTTTCCCGAGCGCTATGACATGTCCTTCTTCAAACGAGGCTTGCGGAGAGTACTAATGGCGTCTTGGCTCTGCCCCTGGCATTTCTGACGTCCATTAGCGACGGTGACCACTTTCCATCAGGTGGGCCGTGTGCTCGTCTGCTTACAAAGGCAATAAAAACAATAATCCCAAACTAAGCTTAGTTGAAGGCTTTGTATCTAGGAAGCGAGGCAGACGCGATACCGCTTATAGGTCTTATCCGATGTACCGCTTTTTGTTTTGCGCATTAATCATATGGTTTAAACTCTTTCTCAGGTTCAATTCAGAGAAGCGATCGGCGGTAGCGTCGGCTTTGAATTCTGGACGTCGACGACGACAGCCAACGCCGGCGCTCGGTAAGGACTTCACTCCATATGTGGGCGTCGGTAAGCAACGCCGAACACATTGTCCGCACAATGTCCGGCCTTAGACGACGAGACCACATAACACGATATATATTTTTATTGCTTAGTTGGTTGGACGAGCTCACCTGGAGTTAAGTGGTTACTGGAGTGGTTACTCGTTATTTTCCGAAAAGTCAAATAACAGACATGAGAGAAAATCCAACCGACTTTCCCTGTGCTATTAGACCAAAACTCATTCGACGTGTTAAGAATATCTAATAGTATTGCTTACGCCACACCGGCTCCACAAGCTCGCCCATGTTGACCCTGAGGTCTTTTCTTTTATAGCTTAGATGGATGGACGATCTCACAGCCCACCTGGTGTTGAGTGGTTACTGGAGCCCATAGACATCTACAACGTAAATGCGCCACCCATCTTCAGATATAAGTTCTAAGGTCTCAAGTATAGTTACAACGGCTGCCCCACCCTTCAAACCGAAACGCATTACTGCTTCACGGCAGAAATAGGCAGGGTGGTGGTACCTACCTGCGCGGCCTCACAAGACGTCCTACCACCAGTAAAGATCCCTTCATAAACATTTGCGGTGCATAAGATGAATTTACACGACAAATTTCTTATTTTCTCTCGGGTACTTATTACGAATAGATTTATCATTGAACATCAAAATCTAAATTATTCATTTTATTCTCATTTATGCTTAGTAAGATATTATGATAATATTTATTATCATGTCATCAAAAATTTTATTACATATATAAATTGCATTCAGTTATTCGTACAAAAACTTATATATTATATCATCTAATGATATCCGGTTCTATTTCCGTTGTTTTTGTAGATATGTTATTTTTGGATTAAGTATTGTATTCGATTGCTATCAATAAAATAATATGATTCGAAAAGGCTATTTCTTGGATATCGCGCCTCTGTGATTTGTTTTGTTGTTTTTGGAGTGTCAACCACCCACCACCACCAGTAATTACGTTAATTATAATTTAGGGTTTGATTTAAAAAACAAAGTGTAAAAAAACATCGATCGTTTAGTAAATAAACCGTTCAGTATTTCTTCATCTTTGAATTAATTCGTGAATAAATAACAAATTATGTTTTAATAGAAAAATTTGCATTTGTCTGAGGACATTGAACTCTAACTGCATCGCTGGATACAAGCTTAGACTACACTAGAATTAGTCCGCTGAGTTTCTCGCCGGATCTTCTCAGTGGGTCGCGTTTCCGATCCGGTGGTAGATTCTGCGAAGCACTGCTCTTGCTAGGGCCAGTGTTAGCAACACCGGTTTGAGCCCCGTGAGCTCACAAGCTGAAATAGCTTCTCAGGGCTATCAGCATAGGTAGAGAAAAAAGACTAGAATATATTAACATCCGATCTAAACAAATTATTGCCGCCTTTGCTAATTAAGTATGCCCAGTAAGAGAGGAAGCAGTGCGGTTTGTGATCTATTCGCGTAAAATTTAGCAACGGCAATCAATTTTAATCTTTTTAATTTTTTTATTTGTAATTTATTATTTGTAATTTAATTCAGTTAGTTACCACCGACGTAAATCTTATCCGAGAAAGCATTCGCCTTTTGATATTCTCGATCAGTGAACTAGGAAAATGCTACATAATGTTTTTTAAAGAGCCAAGATGTTCTCCAGTGCTCGACAGTGTTGAAATCAACTCCACGACTAAGTTATGACTTGCATTAACGTTTTTTTATGATTATGGATTTTTTGGAATGATAAGTTTGTTGAAAAGCGCGCGTCTTCTGTTTGACAAAGAAACAACGTAGCTTAGGTTATCATAGCTTCTTCCCGAAATGCCAATAAAAGGTAGGTAGGACCTCTTGTGAGTCCGCGTCGACAGGTACCACTGCCTTGCCAATTTCTGCCGTGAAGCAGTAATGCGTTTCAGTTTGAAGGATGGGGCAATCGTTGTAACTAAATTGAGACCTCTGAACTTATATCTCAAGGTGGGTGTCGCATTTACGTTGTACATTCTATGGGCTCCAGTAACCACTTAACTCGTCCACCCATCTAAGCAATAAAATAAAAGCCTCAGACTTGTTGACAATAAAAACCATTAAATCTAGTCAAAATGTTTTTTTTTTATTGCCTTTGTAAGCAGACGGGCATACGGCCCACCTGATGGTGAGTGTTTACCGTCGCCCATGGACTTCAGCAATGCCAGGGGCAGAGCCAAGCCGCTGCCTACCGCTTAATACTCTCCACAAGCCTCGTTTGAAGAAGGACATGTCATAGCGCTCGGGAAACACCGTGGAGGGGAGCTCATTCCATAGCCGGATGGTACGTGGCAAAAAAGATCTCTGGAAACGCACTGTGGATGACCGCAGTGGCTCCAGGAATTATGGATGAACTCTACTCCGGTGGCGGGCGGTGCGATGGTAAAAACGAGATGCCGGTATCATCTCGAACAATTCCTCAGAGCACTCTCTATGGAACATACGTGTGATTATAACCGGACATTTTAGCCAAATGACCCACAGACCGATTATCCGCACTCATCGATAACAATCCATGACCGAATAAAAATTTACACGAGCGTCAAAAAACGAAAATAAACGTACCTACCGTAATTTTATCCTTCTGGAAAAGTTTCTTCCATATAGCATCCTAACGCGCATTAAAAAGCTCGATACATAAGGTAATATGTCGTGCAATTGACAAACAAAACACCAATAAATCAATTTACGATACACTTGTTGGGAACATACATTATTTTACCATCATTTGGGATCTCCTTTAAGACCTCGTCTTGGCGTTTCGATTACTCATCTATTTACTCCTTTACGGTTTTCGTTATGCGCTGTTGTGTTTGCATATTTTTTTTATTGCTTAAATGGATGGACGAACTCTCAGCCCACCTGCTGTTAAGTGGTTACTGGCGCCCATAGACATCTACAACGAAAATGCGCCACACACCTTGAGATATAAGTTCTAAGGTCTCAAGTATAGTTACAACGGCTGCCCCACCCTTCAAACCGAAACGCATTACTGCTTCACGGCAGAATTAGGCGGGGTGGTGGTACCTACCCGCGCGGACTCACAAGAGGTCCTACCACCAGTAATAACATTAACATGTAGCATGGTACATGGAAAGTAACATGGTCTTAAGACATCATCACACGTATGCAGCTACCCAAGTCGAGTTAACAAAATCACAATTACAATCTCGTGGCGGCTGTTTCCGATTTTAATCTCGCCATCGAAAAAGATTTGGACAGGATTTTAGGATCCACTGGTTGATCAAAGCCATTGTTTAATTAAATACCTAATTCGATTCGCCGTTTCGCAGGTGTGCTAAACGACATGAGCTCGTACTTCAATTTCCTGCGCGACAACGTGGAAACCCTGGCCTCGCTGTCCCCGCAGCAGCGGTCCACATTCGTCCAACCGCCTTCGGTCGTCCAGGCTCCTGGAAGCGGTGCCGGTAAGTTTGACAAACACATGGCCCAACACTGGTCCTGCTTCAATATCCGATTGGAGTTAACCTTCTTAAAGATTGGGTTGGCAGAAGGGCGTGTAAATAGCCCTCCTGCGGCGGGAGCATATAATGCGGGGGTAGAAAGGCGTGTAAATAGCCGTCCTAAGCGGTATGTGACAAATGTTCGTCACTTATAATTGGCGGAGCGGTAAAAGTATATTGCGGTAAACAAAGGGACTAACTAGACTAGAAATAGAAACTAAATACACATAAGCGAGCGGGCGGGCGAATGATCACATGGAAGCAGCAATAAAATGGCATTAAATAAGAGGAACTCGCACTCACCTGTAGACCTTGCCAGTGACTGTAGTGCGGTCGTCGGCGATAGTAGCACGCGGGCGGCGGGGGGGTGACGAAGCTCACGTAGCTTTTACGTAGGTACATGCATGCACTACATAATGCGCCGCCATCTAGGCAGCTACCAGTGAAGCGTTATCGACCGGGAGTTAGAACCGCGCTTTGGATACTCGCGGTAATTAGTAACTAACAAACTCCAAAGGTGGCGCCATCCCAATAATTCACTACGCATACTATTACTATTCCCGCCAAAGATATTTCGGTTTCATTTGGATGTGGAACGTGTAAAGATTTGACTCCATGAGATATGAGATCAAAGTTTCAATTGTTTTATGTAAATTCTGTTCTTCAAACTGGAACGCATGACTGATTTTCGGCAGAAACTGGCTGGATAGTGGTACTTGATCCTGCCTCAATATGTTGCTATTTGCACTGTTGTATCTAAAGGTCTGGTATGGTTAATTCAAGAGACATATGACTCGGCGGTGTATGCGATGGTAAAAGAAAAATCCATTTTAAATAGAATTCACGTAGATCTGTTCTTGATGGGTGTCTATAACGCAAAGAGACTATTTGTCCCAAGAGGAAATCCATCAGTCTAATATTTTCGGAGATCTCGTGATGAATGAGTGACAATGCGCTTAAATCTGTAAACATATACTCATATACATATACCTCGATGTGTGTATTGATAGATCCCTTTAGACTTCAAATTAGGGATTAATCAGCAAAAAGGGTTTGGCTAATCGGAGTTGACTAATAAACATACCAAAAATATAATTATTCGGTTAATCATGACCATAAAAAATAGACAATGCGTAATATGTGTCAAAGAGTCGTAAGCGGTAGCAGTTTGTCTGCAAACATGATATTGCTTTTGTCCACGGGCGAAGATAAAGACTTATTTTTTTGTTTGGGAGATTACTGGTGGCCCGAAAGCCTTTCCAGTTTTACCAGGACAGGTCAGCCAGGAGGCGTGGGCTTTGCTAGCAGCTGCCCGAGCGCATCCAAGGAGACCTAACAACTCAAGAGTAGCTGCTTTGCGAATGAATCTACTACCGGATCGGAAACGCAACCCGCTGAGAAGATCCGGCGAGAAACTCAGCGGGCTGATGTTTAGGTTAGGTTGCACGTCAAACTCTTTGCCGAGTTCGACGAGTACGGTTACCGGGGTCCCTACTCCGAGTGTTAGAGCTAAAGGTGTCTAATGCAAGGGTTATTGGATCTGATGGATCCGTAAGGGATAACGACACACCATCAGGCGATCCATTGGCTCGCCTGCACAAATAGACAATAATGTAACCATTTCTTTTTAATCCACGCCTTACAATCCATAAACCACTAATACAATAATGTACTGCTTATTTCCATTACCCTTTGTTTTCTGTATACATTATGGTAACGGTTAACTTCTAAGTACCCACGTTGTTTTCTGATCCGGTATATTCTAACTCAAAAATATCCTTCAATCAAATTCCAGTTATATCAAAACTAGTTATATCAAAACCGAAGTTTTTTTTTTTAAATCATGCATTTTTATTCCCGGTGTTATCTCGCGATAGACCTCGGGAAACGAACAGACAAACTAATTAAACTTGCATCGGTTCTATATATAGACGGCCGTTACAAAGTCCCCCAGGTGACGCGATGCCGGAAGTTTAATGAGTTTCGTGTATTCTAGTACTTCCTGGTGCATAGGAAAAATGTCAAGCACTTGTTGTCATGACCTTTTAATCGGATTGCAATCGCGCTCGATCGGTCGCAGGTTCGAGACTGGTCAAGTACCAATTCAAATTCAGCTTAGTGAAGCAGACATGATAGGAAAGCTCTTTTTCAGTACAATCCGGATTTGGGTCGTTTTTATAGTTGAATATAATGTAGACCATAGACATCTGTAGGCAGCGGCTTGGCTCTATCCCTGGCATTGCTGACGTTCATGAGCGACGGTATCCGCTTACCATCAGGTGGGCCGTATGCTCGTCTGCCTTCAAAGGCAATAAAAAAAAACTGCACTCTCAATGCTCTTTTTTTTTTGTTGTAGAACGACGACGACCTTTCTGTCCACTCGTTGTTAAATGATTTCAAAATCAAGGACAGAAACAACTATATTTATTTATGTCGTGTACAAAGGAAGTAAATCGTTTTAAGGTCAAAGTTTGCAACAAAAGGGCCTGAATGTTTAAGTGGGTGTGCGTTTTCCTCCTACGTCGCTATCATTGACTCTGCCCACGTACCAAACAAAATATATTGTAAATTTTGTAAACATATATGTGATGAACTTTCTACAGAAGTTTCTTTTTGTACTTTGTATATTAAAAAAAAACATCCTTAAATGTCAACAAGACGGATCGCACAGATGACCGTAATGAGCTTATTAAACGACTTCAAAGAAGAGGAGGGTCTGAATAAGACTGTTTTTATGTGTTGTTATTTACCTCAGAACTAGTTTCTAGGTAAACTGATTTTGATGTTTTTATTTGTTATTTAAACTCCGAAGCTTCTCAGTTGGACCGATTTAAATTTTAAAAAGATATGACTCCTATATTATTTCAGGTTCAAAATAACTTCTACTACTACATTAATAATATTCTTTTTCATAAAATTAAGTTGAAGCCATTTTTAAAAATTTGATTCTTTTGTTTCTGTTTCGTTGAGATGTATATCCTAATTTATTTCTTTTTTTGACTTAAGTTCGTCTTAGTTTTTTCTCTGTAATATTTCGGAAATGTTAAAAACTTTACAGCTTTCTTAGGTGACGGGGCTTGCCTTGATAAAACGGGTTATCACTATTCTGTCTATTTATGTAGCGAAGTAGTCCTACATTCCGTGTTACCACCAAAGAACGTAATTTTAAAGTTTGAGTCCACGCATACCCCTTTCGTTGTCAACAAAATTGAATTCACTAAAAACTTGAATTTAATTTTCAATAATAATTTGAGATCCTTACGAGAACATCACCGATAAACATGATGTCAACACGAACACCGAATTTAATGAATCCAGACTTGTCCTTTGGTGACCCCAACGAGATGGTTTACATCAACGCATCATGTGCGTCAATTAGATTAGTTAAGGATAGTTTATTTTGCTTCCTGCGGACACTTCTTGGAAGCTGAATCACTTCTCTCCTTAGGAAACGATTGTTAGTATTCACACTAGTAGTCCAGCGGTATTTTCAGGCTTGGTTCAGACAGTCGCAACTTCGAAACTGTTTAGGTACGAATACATAGATTAAATTGCTATAATTAAAACTGAATATACACGCACCGCCTCAAATATATAGAGATGGAGATGTCTCGTAAAAGCCGCAACCAAGCAATAAGACAATACATAATGACCACTCCGCTAGCAGCGTACGACTAAGAAGAAGAAATTAAAACTAATTATATGGGTACTACTATACTACTATGGCTACAAAACCGCGCGGGAGGTCAACAGTGCGGTGAACCTACCAAATTAAAACTACAGCGGTAGGTCCGCTAAATAAGTGACCTCGAGCAGAAAGAGATGGCGGGACATCATGAGACGCATCAAGTCTGCCCCCTCCAACACTATATCACGACCACTCAAGTCTCAGTATAGTTATAACGGCTGCCCCATTCTTCAAGCCGAAAGGCATTACTGCTTCACGACAGAAATAGGCAAGGCGGTGGTACCTACCCATGCGGACTCACAAGAGGTCCCACCACAAGTGTAAGAAACACACTTAAATTTTAATACCGAAAGTGCGTCAATAGTTCGACGCACTTTGGAATTTGGAATTGGAATTTGTAATGGCATTCAGGCAACGTAAATACTGTCGTCACCTGCCTTGAAACATGAATATTAAGTCTTAGTTTTACAGTACAACGATAGCCCCACCTTTTAAACCGAAGTGCATTACTAATTCACGGCAGAAATAGGCATGGCATGCAGGCGTAGGGACAGAAATAGACAAGGCAGGCAGGGGTAGGGGTAGAAATAGGCAGGTACCAACGTACCTCCCGTGCGAAACAAGACGTCCCACCACCAGTAAGAACTACGATCGCTAGCTTGAATTTTCATGGCCATGTCATGGTCATGGTGAGTGGCAGCATTCACGTTGTGTTAGTTATAGGCTCCGACAGGCACTTATCCACAGATGAGCCGTGAATACTTGCAACAATCAAATTTAACGCAATCAAACTTGAATACCCATTTCGAGGATTTTTCGAGACGAACATTAAAGTTTCCTCGATTGAGTCGAGGTCGACAAAGTTTTGAAGTAACGTCTTATGGCTCCTCTTCACAATCGGCCATGATGGGCGATTATAGAAACTCACGATAGTGTAGAAGGCATACATGTCTGTGATCGGCCATCATTACGCATGATCGTGCGCAATTGGCGTTGTGTCGGTAGATCAAAGGAATGATGGCCCATGATTGTGTGACCACACCATCGCCGTTTAGTCGACTACAGAACTATGGTTGCGTAGACCTTGTTTTGTTCCGATTGATAGCTACCATCCACCACCTTCTCTACCTCCATCTTGTTTATCGTTATCGGTAGGCAGCGGCTTGGTTCTGCTCCTAGCTTAGCTAGAAGTCCATGGGCGATTATAACCACTCACCATCAGGTGGGCCATATGCTCATCTGTCTACAAGGGCAATAAGAAAAAAGCTTTCACGATTCTTTTTTCGCGCACATTAGATAAATGACTATATGAGCTAACTGAAAATATTGCCGCAGCCGCGATCTCCTCGATTTCCATCATCGATACCTAGACGTCCTAACATATCAGTAGACAGTTAGTAAATGAACGTTCACGATTGTGTGGAGAGTTGCCCGATCATGGCAGCGATGATGGACGATCATTTGTAGACCCATCATGGCCGATTGTGAAGAGGAGCCATTAAATTACCGCATTAACTCAAACAAAAGCAGCCGATTTCAGTGACGAAACTGCGCTCCTAATTGTTTGTAAGGTTTAAATGTGCCTGTACAGACCTACTTAAATAAAAAACGATTCTCATTTTTTTTTATTTGACGTCAAAAATAAAATGGTAAACAGGAAAATATGTTTTATTTATTCTACTCATTCTTTCACAGGTAGTGGCGGTGGCGGCGGCGGCGGTGGCTTCGGCAAAATCAACAATCTTCGACCGTTCCGACCTTCAAACAACATCAGGTGGGCACAATACAACTGATAGTTACCAAGCATTCTCTTCTCTTAGTAATGATATAGTCATCAGCATATTAGAATCAAGAAATCCAGTAGCTTTTAATCCGCTAATATGCTCACCTTGTGACAGCCTATCGTAAGGGGACCCGTAGTAAGTGGCGTAGCGAGGGAAGAGACAATGGGGGCCATCATGTAAAGGGGCCCAAATATTCCGCAAAACAAAAAAATTGCTAAATATTTTTGTTTGTTTTTGGTTTCTGGGATATATTTTATTTTATTTTTTATTGCTTAGATGGATGGACGAGCTCACAGCCCACCTGGTGTTAAGTGGTTACTGGAGCCCATAGACATCTACCAGGTAAATGTCCCCACCCACCTTGAGATATGAATTCTAAGGTCTCAGTACAGTTACAACCGCTGCCACACCCTTCAAACCGAAACGCATTACTGCTTCACGGCAGAAATAGGCGGGGTGCTGGAACCTAAACGTTCAGACTCTCAAGACGTCCTACTAGCAATAAACCACCAGTTTGTTGTGTAGTATAATAAATGTTAAATGGTAAATAAAAAGGAAAAAAGGGGGCGTCTAAAAACGTATTGCGCCCCGGACGCGAGTTTAGATCTTTACGCCATTGCCTGTAGTCAATGGTCGTATGATCTAGAATGCATGCTCCAAGTGAGAAACAGACAGGAATGTTAGCCTTTAAGGCAGCCGCTTGCTTGATAGTCACTATAAGCCACGAAACCTGGCTCAGAATGAATTATCGTAGTATCAACCTTCATCATCGCAAATCTCACTAATAACATCCATCGTAGGTATATAAAGTCCATGATTATTTTTTAACAAACTGCGAAAGGACAGTGCTTGTCAAAATGTTGTCATTTTTAATTACATTGCTGTATTTCGTCGTTGTCAAACCAAAATCTGCTATGTGCACTTTTGAGATTTTTACTTTTTAAACTTTTCGTATAGTTCACAGCCCTATCTACCGTATAAAAAAACTGTTATGTGTCTATAGCTTTAATATTTATCTATAGCTTTCGTTTGATATAGTTCTTAAAGTTTCACCTTCATATAAAATTTTATACGAAAAATTTTTTACTCGTTAATTCAAAATAGATTTTTTGCACATAGCAGATTTTGGTTTGACAGTGACGATTTGCTTTTTCTTGATACTGGAAATGCAATTAATTACGCAATAAAATTATGCATTAATTACACAATAATTACTTAACGCAATTAGATATTAGTTTTATGAACTCATTAGTCAATCAATCATTAGTCTACGATGCATTGAATGTTGAACGTAAAACTATAGTATAAAATATCGTTGTACGTAGATCTTACAACCGCAGATCGAACTTGGAGATGGACGGTGAGTACCCGGCGGCCAACCATCACGACCCGGGACTGCTGTGGACAGGTCTCGGCCGGTAGACAACAAACACGCCACACAACTCAGCCAACACGAAACCAACATTATGGCCAACGTTCCAACGTATATAGTCACGACACAAACACTATGATCACTCGATTAAGCCCACGTTTCGATCATAACACAATTATCGATAAACAAACTGAATACAATGCACCACAGCTGGATTTAATACAGGCCCTTAAAGAGTTTTGCTACGTGTAAGAGATTCTTGACAGCGAATATGGCTGTACTGTGTTGATATTGTGTAATTTAAAAGAAACTTAACTCGGCAAGTATGTGATTAATTCAAATTTAAAAAAGAAAAATTCATTTAAAAATTATAGAAAGCTAGAAGATAAATACATAGAATATGAAAAATAAAAAGCATCGTGAGAGATTTGTAATTCCGTATTGAATATGATATCTCGTTCTAGTCAAATTATATGTGTATGAAAGTGTTAATGAAAAATATTTTATACCTACCTAAGTATATAGAATATAAAAACTTTAATAATCATCTCACAGTTTGAGAAACGATGCTTGTTACGATCACAGAACAATGAAACGATTTGTTTCCTGTAGTTTCTGTAACTTTTTGTGACCTTTACAGTAATTATTCAGCTGCCATTACGATTTACCACCATCTGACGATAAAAAAATATTTTTCACTAACATTATTCATATTTTTCATATTCGTTACCTTCTTCTTGTTTAATTATAATTAACTTCTTATTTAATTATAAGTAGCTATTGAATAACTTGTTAAGGGTTTTAAGTAATGAACTATAATTTCCTATTTATTAATTATACTATTTATAAAAAAAGAAAAAGAAACTGTTAATTAATTTTATATGTTAATTATTGTAGAACTTGTATGCGTAATAATATTGGAATTACTCAATAAACAAACAAAAAAAACATATGTGAAGTATTTCTAGACTGTAAGTAATTTTAAATTATTATCGTCTAATTAAACGTGATTTCACAGCCGGTGTCTTTCATTTTTATTATAAGTAGTGGCCCCGCAGTAGTCGAAATTCGACTATAATTAAATGAAATTATAAGTTTAAACATTATTATGCTTCTATTGTCAAACACTATTATAATTCGATAATATTATCACAGTATTCGCCAAAACTGCACTATAGATCAATTATATTAAAGACAAACAATATTAATCTATTTTCAATTCGACCACGGACTTTAAACAATAACAAAAGTTTCCCAATTGACAGTAAACAAAGTATCTTTTATGAATTATTTTTAAAAAATATTAGCATTGTGGACTCCTTCTCTATTTTCTCTATAAGTGTGAGAAATTTCATACTCCTTCGTCCGCGCAATTTTCGAAAAAAGGGGTACAAACTTGTTTTTCCTTCACGTATTAATATATAGATTTTCATTAAGTAAACCGCTTCATTTCACTATCAAGTACACTACGGAACAAGCTCATATCGACCAGTCGTGGTACTTCGGGCTGGTGCGAAGGAAGAAAACTATGTCCCTCTCTCTGGTACGCTCTAAAAGATGTTTCAAAGACACGGGCATTACCTAAGATAATAAAATTATTTTTCTCATTTTTTTTACGCTACTTGATTTATTTTCGATATCCCCTTATTTTTGTTTGTCCCATCACTACCGAAAATACTTTTTAGTGCGGATCAGGTCGATATCGGCCCGCCGCTTTTCTTGGTTTATTCCTCATTTCCTGTTTGTCAGATTCATGGGCGAAACGAACCTAAATAAGTTGGGTTCAAGGTAATTTTTACAGTATGTAAAATAATTGTATATAATATGTTTTCGCAAAGCTATAGCATTTTAATCCACACCAGTGCTGGGGGTCGCGAAAGACCGCAAAAGACGCACTGGTAGAAATATCATTGGGGATGCATTTCGACCCACCGCCGCACCAGATGAAGTTTTATGATTTTACTTGCCGCTGCAAAGACGTTAAGGACCAATCATTTTATTTATGGATGACTGACGAACGCCTCAACTACGTTGGCAGATATTGTTAAAGCCACTTTTGCTACTTAATTGCGCATTTTTTATTATTACTATATCTGACGCTTTTTTATTGATTACAAAGATCTATAAAAGATATACGTTGTAGATGTATATGGGCTTCGGTAACCACTAAACACCACCTAACCTAAACATCGGCGCGCTGAGTTTCTCGCCGGATCTTCTCAGCGGGTCGCGATTCCGATCCGGTAGTAGATTCATTCGCGAAGCAGCTACTTTTGAGTTGTTAGGTCTCCTTCGAAGGCGCTCGGGCAGCTGTTAGCAAATCCCACCCCTCCTGGCTGAGCCCTTGCTCGCCCACCTGCCCTGGTAAAACTGAAAAGGCCTTCGGGCAACCAGTAATCTCTCAAACATAAAAAAAAACTTAACATCAGGTGGGCCGCGAGCTCGTCCACCCATCAAAGCAATAAAAAAACGAGTTGTGTTAGTCTATTTAACGGACTACACGACGCAGCTGAGACTTCGATGACGTGGGTATTGGATGACGGAATTCACCATGCAATGTGAGCTCCAGTAACTTAACAACAGTTGGACTGTGATCTCGTTCACTTATCTACGATTATTTTTCTCCAATACCTCATTTGAACACTGCGACGTTCCGTTGCGACTTGCAAATATAACATGAAATTTATAATTTTGCTATATTTACAATCGAAAAACAGCAATTGAAGTTAGGTACACCAATTGTATAAATAAACTTATCATATACTAACGACACACGCTTAGCGCTGTGTTTTCTATAAAATTATTATTACTAATGACATTGTAATGATTTTAGGTACAATTACTCGTAGTGTACATACCAATTATGACTGTACCCACAATGAATGGTCATAAAATGTGCATATTTTTTTTGTAATTTTATAATGATTTTACTATTACATATATCGATGCTTAGATTATATGTTTAGGATGAGCTAACTTAGCGAAAAATGTATTGATCTGACTCTAGATCAGAAGGTTGCGTGTTCAGATCACGTCGGGGTCACCAGTTTGGGATGTTTAACGACGGAGCGAAGATCTTCCACCGAGCGGATGATATTGCTCGGTAGACCGACAGTCCAAATGTTTTTTTTTTTTCCTACCTTAGCTGGTAGCCTTGAGAGGCTATTCCAGCGTAACCCTAATTAGTAGGTGAGCTCACGGGGCTCAAACCTGATTGAGGCTAACACGAACGTTGACGTTCTGACGTTGCTAACACGAACCCTAGCAAGAGCCGTGCTTCGCAGAATCTACCACCGGATCGGAAACGCGACCCACTGAGAAGATCCGGCGAGAAACTCAGTGGGCTGTGTCTGAGAGTTAATTTACTCGTCGAGCCCCCAAATGTTGTTGTTCGGAACTTGTATATATGCGCTTTATCTTGAAAATGTCGTAAGCGAGATTCAGGCATCTGTGAAACTTCCTGTGTTCTGTGATGGCTACCGCCACAAATTAATATAAGCTCTAGAAATATCCGGCACATAGCGGCTTTGCTTACGGCACTGCTGCATGCTATGTCCATGGGCAACAGTGATACGAAAGAAATTTACACCAATTCCTCATGTCCGATCTTGGGTCGTCTCCATTCCTTTTTCACGAGCACACAGCCCACCTGGCGTTAAGTGGTTACCGGAGCCCATAGACATCTACAACCTAAGTGCCGCCACCCACCTTGAGATATGAGTTCTAAGATCTCAGTATAGTTACAACGGCTGCCCCACCCTTCAAACCGAAACGCATTACTGCTTCAGGGCCGAAATAGGCAGGGTGGTGGTACCTTCGATTTACGGACTCACAAGAGGTCCTACTGACAGTAAACCCGTTCCTCTCTTCCTCTTCCTTCCGATTTCTCTCGATTTCCTTCCTTCCAATTCCCCTCGATCCTATGCTATCCAATGTTCAGCTACTGCTTTTCGCTTAGCAGAGTAGCTCTCTGAAGCTACGACTGCAATCCTCATTATTTTGACTCTATAAAGGATTTAGGACGAAAAAGCAGCGTACTATTTTATTTTTGTCAAGATTAATCCTCTATTGAGTTTAAACTACGTTTTTTTTCTCCGTGGATGTTGTCTGTTGAAAAATTGCTTCTCGTTCCTTTTGCTGTAGGATTTCTTGGAATTATCCGCCTTCTATTATTAGTTGGGCTTTCTAATTTATTGTATAAACGAATAGGGGAGTCACAGTACCTAATTCTGAAGCACCCATCAAAATTCACGGAGTTCTTTCTACACTGGCAGATTAGAGAGTCTGTTGCCTCTCTATTTGTTGGATCCTTGCAGGATATTCTTGGGACTATGTTCGTTTATCCGCCACAAAGCGTTTGGAGCCTCTGGGTTTGCGGAGGGACTTCGGTTTCCTTTGTATTTTATACCGTATGTTCCATGGGGAGTGCTCTGAGGAATTGTTCGAGATGATACCAGCATCTCGTTTTTACCATCGCACCGCCCGCCACCGGAGTAGAGTTCATCCATACTACCTGGAGCCACTGCGGTCATCCACAGTGCGTTTACAGAGATCTTTTTTGCCACGTACCATCCGGCTATGGAATGAGCTCCCCTCCCTGGTGTTTCCCGAGCGCTATGACATGTCCTTCTTCAAACGAGGCTTGTGGAGAGTATTAAGCGGTAGGCAGCGGCTTGGCTCTGCCCCTGGCATTGCTGAAGTCCATGGGCGTCGGTAACCACTCACCATCAGGTGGGCCGTATGCCCGTCTGCCTACAAAGGCAACAAAAAAAAAAAAAAAAAGGGGAAATTCATCTCATGTTTTCAAAAAATATTTCAAAGTGTGCATGTAACTAAACATGTAACTAAAAGTGAACGATTGCTAATTTGATCCGGTAACGACAGGCACCACAATCCCAATAATTAATAGCGGGTAAGAATTAAACTATCTCTAATTTAGAGGGTATACATTTTTTTAAGCACAGTAAAATTTACAACGGTAAATTATTAAAAAGTAGTTCAAAAACTCCCTTCAATTAAAATCCTATTGGTAAATAGTACGTTCATCTTCTGATAATTATAATAATATGGTAGTCAAATTGATCGGTCGCACCGAATTAATGCATTATAGATTTTAAATTATAAGACTTTGTAAATTTAGATACCTATGTAGTTTGATATATTTAACTGTGAGTTTGGCAACGCTCATAGCCGTCAATTACGATCAATTCATAAAACCGATAGGCAGCCGATGGCATCCTCATTACGGCAATCATCTTAAACGTTAGACGAATCGAGTGGCCAATTCATTGACGTTTCAGATCTCGCCGCGATCGGAACAAATTGTTTAATCTTGGATATGTGTGGGTGTTCGCAATATTCGGTAATGTATTTTGTCGCCAATAAGCTATGTAGATACATCCTACATTGATATGTCCGTTTTCAAGGTGAATTTAAATGGCAACGCTAGTTTAGGCAGATTTTTTTTTAATTAAACCTTTTCCAACATTCGCTTGCGGTAAAAAATTGCGTTGATGTTTTTTTTTTGTTGCTTAGATGGATGGACGAGCTCACAGCCCACCTGGTGTTAAGTGGTTACTGGAGCCCATAGACATCTACAATGTAAATGCGCCACCCACCTTGAGATATAAGTGCTAAGGTCTCAAGTATAGTTAGTTACAACGGCTGCCCCACCCTTCAAATTGAAACGCATTACTGCTTCACGGCAGAAATAGGCAGGGTGGTGGTACTTACCCGTGTGGACTCACAAGAGGTCCTACCACCAATAATTACGCAAATTATAATTTTGCGGGTTTGATTTTTATTACACGATACTATTCCTTCACCGCAGAAGTCAATCGTGAACTTTTGTTGAGTACGTCTTTCAAAAATTGATACCCGCCTGGGATTTGAACACCGGTGCATCGCTCAACACGAATGCACGGGACATCTTATCCTTTAGGCCACGACGACTTCATAATGTCACATAATGATGTCTGTTGAATAAAGAAATAAGGCTTAGAATCACCAACACTGCTTGTATTAATTTTCCTTACACATCTGCCACTTTAAGTCTGCCTGTTATGACACAACTAACACATCTAATAATCGTTGGTAGTATAAGGGCCTATTCCAAATACGCGCGATCTGGTCAGTTAGCTCACGGGGCTTAACCTAGGAGGACTTACTAACATCAGCCCTAGCAAGAGCTGTGCTTCACAGAATTTACCAACGGATCGGAAGGACCGGAATCGCGACCCACTGAGAAGATCCGGCGTGAAACAGCGGATTACATCCTCTTAATCAGAGCATAGACAATACAAACATCTATATATAGACGGTTTATTAACCCGAAAAAGTGGGCGTAGCTCCCTAAAATGTTAAGCGCAGCTCCACGGACGCTTATTGAATTATGAACACGGTCGTTTTTTCTTTACGATCGACGACGAAAGTCATGTTAATCCACCAAGTGGTTCAGCCTTTATTAAACGAAGTACAGCTGCCGGTACATAGAATATTTATGCTCCTAATATCATTATATGGTGACGACATAAGCGAGCCAATGTCTCCGATTGTTCGCGGATTAGGACAGTCCTAGTCTTTTTTTTTCCCCTACCTATGCTGATAGCCTTGAGAGGCTAATTCAGCTTCTCCTTGACGTGTAGGTGAGGTCACGGGACTCAAACCGGAGTGTTGCTAACAGTAGTCATAACAAGAGCAGTGCTACGCAGAATCTACCACCGGATCGGAAACGCGACCCACTGAGAAGATCCGGCGTGAAACTCAGTGGGCTGTGTCTATAATAGGACGGTGACCGGTGCTTGAGGTACCTAAAAGCACCGTTAAAGGATCGGGAGGATCCGTAATTACGTGTATCGTCCTTTTATGAGTAATAAAGTTGGTAATCGTTAAAACGATAATGTTTTTCTTCAAAATTTCTTCATTTATTAGTAAAACTTTAACGGGTTTCTTACTAAGAACTTGGACTGAATATTATAGTTGGTCAAAGTTCGAAATATTTACTTAGAATATCTTATTTGAAATTGAAGTTTACTTATGAAATTGTTTTAGCAGCTCGGCAGGAAAATGCGGGAATACTTCAAGTATTGCTCGTAGATCGACGGTCTGTCATAGAACAAGAGAAATACGGCGAATACCTGAATTACGCTACCGACGTTTTCAAGATAAACTTACATTTATACAAGTTCTGATCGACGTTCATACTGTCGGTCTACCGAGCAATACGGTGGAACATCTCCCTTGTCATTCCACCCAAACTAGTGATAATGACGTGATTGACAAGTGTACCTAAACTGAATCTTGTTAATTTTTATCTTACTAGTTCCAAATTTTTCTTTTCTTTATATATTAAAAATAGTTCACCAATATGTAACACACGCTCGGTGTTAGATCTCCGACTGCATTGTTTTAGCGCAACCCTACTATTTAATTAACTAAGAAGGTTAGAGCTGACTGTTTCCTCAATGTTAGTATTGCTGGATAGCTGTTATAAGTCCAACTCATGTCAACAATTATTTAAGACGGTATTCAGGAAAATTAATGACATTATAAAATCCAAAAAAACACAAAAATCGGAGCTACCCTATCGTCCCGAAATACCGTAAGTCTTGCAATACACAAGCTCAGCAATAAAAGCATGTTGTCTTAGGACTACTGCATGATTGTATGTAATCACATTAAGTAGCCGCTTTATAAGATCCCACCCATTATTAGCTTTTGAACGCGCTGAAATAAAAAGTACAACAAATTTCTTGTTTCTCAGTGGATAGCCGAGATCGGTGTGTTTAGTTCGAGTTTTTAACTTGTCGATCGCGTAAAAGTTAACTCAAATTTGTATGGAGTTGGAATAACGTCCCGGCGTTTGCCGCTAGGGACGCTTTTGTTTTTATAGGAGTGAACGCGCGTTTTAAAAATTACGCGAACGAGAAGTTAAAAAACTCGCACTAAGCATACGGGTATGTTACAATTTACTTCAAAAAAGGGTGCGTGTACTTATGTACGCGCGTAAGAAGTTATACTTTATTTTTATTAAATTTATTTAAATTTTAATCAATTTGAAAAAAAATCGGTTAAACAACATCCCCAAACACGCATATTGGACATCCCTTTTCTTGACATCGTATAAATTCGGTAGTTCTCGGTACGGTTCGGAAAGTTCACCTGCGGCTATATTCAGACTCGCCAAGTTACGTCGGTCGTATTGTAATGAGCGATTTAGTGGGCAACTTCATTCTGTTAATTTTGTGTCACGGTGCGCGCGTGTCGTAAAATTTCACTCTCATAATTTTTTCATAACGCGCCTAAAGAAGTATAACTTTAAAAATCGGATAAGTGCGAATCAAACTCGCGTTCCGAAGGTTTCGGATGCCAACTAAGGTCCTTTGAACACAAGCTCACACATCACTAAAGTTGTTCTGGTATTTTGTGTGTACCGGAACTAAAACAAGGGCACAACAGAAACAGTGAATTAAATATTAATGTTCCCTTTACCTGTTAAGTTTCATGAACGGGAACAGCAACGATTTACAGAGGAATCGGACAGGGAAAGCAGAACACAAGTCAATTAATAACAACAAAATCTATATAGGTATATATAAAAATGAATTGCTGTTCGTTAGTCTCGCTAAAACTCGAGAACGGCTGGACTGATTTGGCTAATTTTGGTCTTGAATTATTTGTCCACAGTCCACAAAAGGTTTAAAAGGTAGATAAATATGAAAATGCTCGGAATTCAATAAAAATAACATTGTTTTTCCTTTGATGTGTCCCCCGTCGGACGGATTCCTTTTGTTTGTTTTAAGTTTATTTTATACAAACGTTTAGGTATTTTATTTATTGATTGCGGCACTAAGAAGTCTGCCGGATCAGCTAGTAATTAATATATTATTAAAGAATAGTTTCGCGCCAATAATATTATTAAACTATTTTAAGGCTTTTACACGTATTTACCATCTCCTTCCCGTCTCATATTCTCATCCCTCTCACGGTCAAAGTGGCCCTATAGGCTATAAATCACAAAATTGGTTCAATCTTTTAATTACATTGACAGAGAAGTTTGAGATTACCATGATTTTCATCCGCCATACCTATTTATGTTTCATAACTATGTATTCTCAACATTACACCTCTAGCCTTTCCTTACAAAAGTTTTAAGTGACGGACCATCGATATATATCGATGTGACGGACAGACAGACAGAAATGACAACCGCTTCTCCTTATAAGAGCCGGAACCATAAAAAAACACAATAAAGTTTAACATTAAACTTTGCAATTAAAACAACTTTTATGGGTTTAATCTATTTAATTTCCTTCCTAATCTTTTACTGTCATTATACGTGCTAGTTTATACAGACAAAATGCGAGTATAAACTGTAAAATATATTTAATTATATCTACGACTCGTCGGAACCACAAAAAAGTACTATTAAAGTTTGTAACCAAAATTATTGTAGACTTACCTTTACCACAGTCTAATGGACTGAATGTGGTGGAATAGTGGAGTGCCGAGGACATTGAATCTAAAACAACCATTGCAGTTTTTTTTATTGCATAGATGGGTGGACAAGCTCACAGCCCACGTGGTGTTAAGTGGTTACCGGAACCCATAGATATCTACAACGTAAATGCCGCCACCCACCTTGAGATATGAGTTCTAATGTCTCAGTATAGTTACAACGGTTGCCCCACCGTTCAAACTGAAACGCATTACTGCTTCACGGCAGAATAGGCAGGGCGGTGGTACCTACCCGTGCGAACTCACAAGAGGTCCTATCACCAGTAAAAAAGTTCATTGGTGAACTGCTAAGCTGCTCATTGCTTCCAAAAACCTATATCCCGAGTCATACCATTCAACTGTAGAAATACCTTAACGATACAATTGTAGAAATGTGTACCTTAAAGACGTTTACGTGCCAAAAACTTTGAGAGCCTATGGTTTGTAAAAGTTATTGTAACTATTTAGTGGAGACATTAAATATGATATTTCACATGAAAATGTTTTTTTATTTATTGCTTAGATGGGTGGACGAGCTCACAGCCCACCTGGTGTTAAGTGGTTACTGGAGCCCATAGACATCTACAGCGTAAATGCGCCACCCACCTTGAGATATAAGTTCTAAGGTCTCAAGTATAGTTACAACGGCTGCCCCACCTTTCAAACCGAAACGCATTACTGCTGCTGTTGCTACTATTTCATTAAAAAAACAATTGTATTTCATTTAAACACAATCATCTTCCTACGAAGCAATAATGTTTATGCGCGTCAAAAAAATACTGTACCTACGTCCCACATGCATTGTCATATGCAACTTTATATTATGCATATTGTTTCAGAAAATTGAAAACGTAGTATAAATCTCTATCCAGAAGACAGATTTGATTTGTATACAGTGGTGATACTTCAAGAGCATGGAGCAATTGTCGAGTAGGTACCGCCGGTGAATCAAACGCTTGCTTCCTGCTTACTTCGTAATTTCGAGTTAAAAGCGACAAGCGAGCAATGAAACCGAACCGCTTTTTTTTTAGTTTTGGAACGAAGTTTCTTATGGGACGATGCGGAGGGGTACCCTAACCGGGAAAAACGTCCGTAACGTAAGATTTTTATTAGTAATGCACACAGTGTACGACTTAACTTTGTAATAACGTACAAAAGTAACATATTTTTTTATCATTCATTGACCACGATCTCAGAGCGTTCGTTTGCGCAATACACTAACTCTTATGCAAACAACCGTGAATGAAGTGTACCACAATAAGTTCGCACGTTACTGAATGACCGTGAGTTGTTGCGAAACCTTCAGTTTTATTTTCTTCATACCTCGAATAGAACTTAAAATTAATATTTTTATAAATAAGGAACTTCGTTCCTATCCGGTGTCCCACGGCACCACACATTTTTTTTTTTTTTTATTTCTGGTCCGTAATTCATTTTTATATTTTCTATGACGACTTTAAAACGTGTTAGAGCTCCACTATTCTCCTTAACTCCATTATTCTTAGTATTCCCTTCAGTTTTTGAGACTCGCAGACATAATTAAAAACACTTTTACGAATTCATCTCGCCTTTTATAAATGTCATCATATTATTTCGGACGTTACGATTACTCAATGGCTTCCGTAGTCATGGACGACTATTTATTTTTTATATTCTTACCCTCGTTCATTACTTTAATCATAAACTGAATTCGATGAATATCGAAAGGTTGTCGTTCTTATGCCTTGGCCCATACGTCAACGCCACAAGCAGCAACAACCCACGTTACTTGGCTCATGTTCGACGAATTTTAGTCACCACACTCGTACTTTTTCCTCCAAGATAAAGCAAGTAAGATTAGTACTTATTCCGTTTTCTTATTAAATGAATCATACTTAAATGGACTGGCGATAGTTTTTTTTTTTTGATTATGCAAATAGGCTACTTAAAACTATCGTTTATAGAAATAAATACTAGAATGACGACTTATTGATACAATGAACGATATAGATTTAAGATCAGAGCGCGAAAGCGTCACCCATCTTGAAATATGAGCTCCAAGTCTCAACATCAGAACTGTCAAATATATAAGTGTATAATCTATGATCAGAACTAAACCGTATAATTTTACCTATCCGTGCGGGCCTGCAACGCCTCCTGCTACCAGCAATGTGGTCGCTGTACATTTGTATATACCTCAGAGAATATAGGTTCGATTCTCTGACGAATCCCTCTGTTGTCTTTTACTTTTTTTGTTCTTTTTTTTTCTACCTAAGCTGATAGCCTTGAGAGGCTATTTCAGCGTAACCTTAACTAGTAGGTGAGCTCACGGGGCTCAAACCGGAGTGATGCTAACACTGATCCTAGCAAGGACAGTGCTTCGCAGAATCTACCACCGGATCGTAAACGTGACCCACTGCGAAGATCCGGCGAGAAACTCAGTGGGCTGTCTCTAAGGGATAATTTACTCATCGAGCCCTTCGTCGCAAGCGACGGGTTCGACGAGAACGATGACCGGTGCTTGAGGTATCTAAAAGCACCGTTAATGGATCGGGAGGATCCGTAATGACGTGTTTTGGGCATCTTTTACGACTACTAAAGTCTGTTCTAGTTCGACATCGCACAACCAATATAGTAATAAATGCACTATAGTACATCGAATGCATCCAAGTGCGAAATTAAGAGAACGTGGCGTTTACATAAACGCATCGAAAATATTTGCTGCGTATGTAGCGTAACGCTTACCTACAAGTATTACCTTTGAATAAGAAGTTGTGGTGAAATTGTCCTCAATTAAACCCTATAGATACTACAACTAAAACACAAACTTGAGCCGCATCCGTACCTGGCTCTGGAATTATCTTCCCTCCTATCTTTTAATATCCTTTATGTTTGAAAAAGAGTCCAGAGAAATAGGTAGGTTGGCTGTACGTCTGAGATAACTTGTGAGTGACGGTATGCTACTACCATTGCGAGCTGCCAGATAAATAAAATTCTTTCTTCTTCTTGGGAATCATCCGCTGCGTCGAACAAAATTGGTCTTGGTGATTATTTTATTTTATTCTATGCTATAATTATTAATTGTTTACATATTTCAATTTACGTCATTCCCGATAATCCTGGTAAGAAGTTATTCAAATCCTCCTCCTTGCGTCGATAATCCTCAGTGCTGAGGGTCGTGGCCTCCTCTAACAACTTTCTCCTGGATTATTCTGCGTCCCTCCTACCTATCCTCGGCTGTGTGGATAGCAACGTGGACTGAAGTATTGAGAGTGGAGCGTATCTGGTCCGACCAGCGCATTGGACTTCTGCCTCTGGGTCTTTTACCGCATACCTTGCCTGTTATCAGCAGCTTTTCCAGATTGTCACCTCTCTTTCTGGCGATATGTCCAAAAAACTCGAAACTCCTCCGCGCGCATATAGTACTGAGGCGCATTGTAATCTTGAGCTCGGTAAGAATGGATTCGTTGGTTCTGTGCTCTGTCCAACGAGTCCCGAGCATTTTCCTCCAGCACCACATCTCAAACGCGTCGATGCGTTGGTCGGCTTTCTTGAGGGTCCAAGTCTCTGCGCCGTAGAGAAAAATGGAAAAGACGAGGGAGGTGGCTTTTTGGTATTCCTCGAGATGTTTCTGTCCGCCCAAACACAGTCCATTTGGGACATAGCTCTCTTTGCCATACCAATCCGCCTTCTGATGTCCTTTTCGGAGGATCCATTACTAGCTATGACGGAGTCCAGATAAATGAAATCTTCTACGACTTCCAGGTTTAGTTTATTGGTCATAGTGAGAGAATGGCTGCGATCGACCACCATAACTTTCTATAGTCTTTGCTCTATTTATGAGAAGCCCCATTTCTCTGCTGGTTCAAGCTGTGGACTGGAGCAAGGCAATCAAATGTTCCGGAACCCCTAGTTCGCAGAGTACCCTCCATGGGCTTCGCCAGTTAACGCAGTCAAAAGCCTTGCTGTAACGATGAAACAAGTGAGGTGTTAAATTCGTAAGGTTTCTCAATGATTTGTCTAATATTGAGAATTTGCTCTCGAGTGCCTCTAACTTTGACAAAACCAGCCTGCTCTTGGGGAATCTGCCAGTCGAGAAAATATCTTAAGCGGTTATTAATTATATGTAGGAGGATTTTACTGCTGTGAGAGACCAGAGCCAGTGTCCTGTAGTTATTGCAAATCTTAGTAGAACAGAAAGCTCCAGGTTTCTTGCTTTTCAATGCTGCTATGGCTGCTGTTATTTCAGAAAGCCGTATGAGGCATCCGGTTGCTGGTCATAAAGCCTTTCACAGTATCCACACCACCTCTCAGCTATTGCGTCCAAGTCGTGAATTGAATTGCCATCCTCGTCATTAATCACCCATGTTTTCGGTTTGAACTGCTTGGATATAAGGCGGACCTTCTTGAATAAGTCTGATGTCTGGAATTTCAAGTAATCATTTTCTATCTCTACGCAAATGTTTGAGAGAAAATTGTTTTTGTCCTGACGAGAATTCTTCTTAACTTCATTCCACAGCTCGGAGTATATCTCCCTGACTTCAGGACCCTTCATTCTTTGCTCCTTGCAGTTACGGATCAGTTTCAACGTATCGACGGCTATCCACGACTTATTCTACCCGACGTATCATTCTCCCTTCCAGTCGCCCTAATTATGTCTATCGTAGCATTTATATGGGTTTTCAGATGATTCCAGCATAGATTTTCATTATCTTCAATTGGGCCCGGGGATTCCGAGAGTTTCATCTCAAGGACAGACCGAAAATGAGCTCTTTCAGGAGGATTGTCTGGTATTCTGAGCTTATGTTTTATTGGTTTTCTAGGAGCCCTTAGCCTGAGTGCGAATTTTGCCACTAGTAAGTTGTGATCAGAGCCGCATTCCGCTCCAGGATACGTCTTCACATTTACGACGGACGACTTCCAGCGTGTGTTCACGGGTATGTAATCGATCTGATTCCTATACCGCGCCCCAGGGGAAGTCCATGTGTATAAGCGTCTTGGGTGGTGTTGGAATTGCGTGTTTGTAATGCAAAGATTCCTCTCAATGCAGTACTCCACCAGTCGTTGGCCACGACTGCTCCTAGTACCCAACCCAAACCTTCCTACAATGTTGCGAATATGGTCATCATTGGTAGTATCTCCGACTTTAGCATTGCAGTCGCCGAGTATGATAGGTAGTTATTTCTCTCTTTATTCAAATAAAACTAGTTTATTGTTGCAACAAAGTTACGCTATCTAAAGTTTATGTTAGCACGTAAGTGACATCAACTTATCGCGTCCAATAGCTTGGACACGATAACTTCACGCGATAAGTTTTAAAAACAAGCAAATTCACTTTTATATGTTTTAAACGGAACTAACATTCAGATAATATGACCGACATATTATTATCACATAATTTAATACAAATCACGAGGGTGCATTTACGCGATCTTAAATTTGACAAATGTCTTCTTATTGTTAATAGATTTAAATGTGAAATGAAAAATTATAATTTTTTTTTTTATTGCCCTTGTAGGCAGACGAGCATACGGCCCACCTGATGGTGAGTGGTTACCGTCGCTCATGGACTTCAGCAATGCCAGGGGCAGAGCCAAGCCGCTGCCTACCGCTTAATACTCTCCATAAGCCTCGTTTGAAGAAGGACATGTCATAGCGCTCGGGAAACACCGTGGAGGGGAGCTCATTCCATAGCCGGATGGTGCGTGGCAAAAAAGATCTCTGGAAGCGCACTGTGGATGACCGCAGTGGCTCCAGGTAGTATGGATGAACTCTACTCCGGTGGCGGGCGGTGCGGTGGTAAAAACGAGATGCCGGTATCATCTCGAATAATTCCTCAGAGCACTCCCCTATACTGAGTTTTATTTGTCTGTAGTATTATTATTATTATGATTAAATAATTATTCATACCATGCATACAAGTGCATTAAATACCAATTAAAGCTTTGAAGTTTGAAGACGTCACTGCGCTTCGGAAACATTCAAGATATTTTTTATTTAATGTAAGTAGGTCGATAAGCTTACGGTTTTGACGGGGGTTACCGCCGCTCATGGACATCAGCAATGGCACAACCTGTGACGTAGTAAGTAAGCACCTATATAAACATGTATCGTTTAATTAGGAGAGTAGTAATAAATCATACTTAGAAGTGTTCAGTCGTTTGAATACCTTAGTCCCGTCCTTATAGACGGGTACGGAGTGAACACTTAGAAACTAACGCACGGCTCGATATTCGTTTGGACGCTTAGGGAACAAAAATTTTGATCTAAAAATTAGCTATGTATTCTAAAAAACTAAAAAAATAAACGACTGAACACTTCTAAGTATGATTTATTACTACTCTCCTTTTTTTTTTCCTACCTAAGCTGGTAGCTTAGAGAGGCTATTCCAGCGTAACCCTAACTAGTAGGTGAGCTCACGGGGCTCAAACCTGACGACGATGCTAACACGAAGCAAGAGTCGTGCTTCGCAGAATCTACCACTGGATCGGAATCGCGACCCACTGAGAAGATCCGGAGAGAAACTCAGTGGGCTGTGTCTGAGGGTTAATTTACTCGTTGAGCCCTTCGTCGCAAGCGATGGGTTCGACGGGAACAGTGACCGGCTACTCTCCTAATTAAACGATACATGTTTATATAGATTATAGATGCTTACTGACTACGTCACAAACCAAGCCCCTTCCTACTACCCGAGTACGGAGAGTTTGAAGAAAAAGAATTCATTCAATGGTTCCACAGCCTTATCCACTTACCATAGTGGAGAATTCATTGAACAATGGAACGTGCGGTTTTATATTACTAATTTTAAAATATGACATCAGCTTTCATACATCTGTTTTGCAGATGTACAGGTGTGTGAAAGGTTGAGAACCATTGCAGTAGGCGAATGATGCGTTCAAAATGTCTTTTATTAAATTAAAAGGTGTGTGTGTTCAATACCGTCTTTACCATAAGGGCACACGGGGCCCGTGCCCAGGGCCCCCATTCTCAGGGGGCCCCTAAGGACCGACAATTTCTCTCACACATTTATTCCTTAAACATTTTTGTCGGGCACATTACACTTTTTTCACAAATCAGTAATCTTATCAGAAGGTATTTACAAGCCATATACTACGCCATTATATCGATGACTGCGCCTATTCCTACTGTACTAATTAATAATATTACCGAACGCATCCTACCTAATTTACTAAGTACACCATCTAGCAATCGTAACCAAAAAACCAGCAGCATTCTAATATCCTTAATGACATATTATATCATACTGTATTTGATTACCTATAATAAATGGTCATACTCAGTAAAAAAATGTTATTATAATTCGCTTTTTTTACTTTCCAAAAGGGCCTCAAATTCTTGTGTGCAAAAGGGCCCGAGCCTAATTTAAGACGTCCCTGTGTGTGTTATACTCAGGGTTGTGAGTTTGATATGAATCATCTTTTATCACTTGTTGTTTTTCCTTAGTTTGTGGTTCTCGAAAACTGTTTAATTTAATTTTTAATGATAAAAACAATGTTCCTTGTTTAGATACTATTTAACTGTAATCAGTATTCAGTGAATATTTGCGGTATATAAGTATTTTCCCGTACCAATTGTATCTGTGTTCTTCCGGTCGCCGTCAAAGAATACGCTTGTAGACCGGACATTATGTCATTGGTTTAAATGGGCATCTATATATTAATACGTGAAGCAAAATTTTCTATCCCTTTTTACGAAAATTGCGCGGACGGAGAAGTATGAAAATTTCCACACTTATAGAGAATATAGAGTAGTGCACAATGCTAATATTTTTTTAAAATAATGCATAAAAGATACATTAAATCAATAAAGAAAACATTACACACACTACATACCGTGTATTTGACGCACACACGCATGCATACTGTTTATTGTCAAGCTTTTGTTCTTGACATCTGTGGTCAAATTGAGAATAAATTAAATATTGTTTGTCTTTGTTAATATTTTTTATAGTGTAGTCTTGGCGAAATTTTTAATGATAGAAGTATAAAATACATGTAGAAGTACAAAATGTACAAACTTACAATTCCAATTAATTATAGTCGAATTTCGACTACTGCGGGACCTCTAGTCTAAACAAATACATTAAGCTAATGATAGGTAATACCTAGGGATGGTAATGCGGGCTCTCTCAAGCTTCAGACATGAAGTCGAAAGTACATTGTGAAAATTTATTCTTTACACCAATGTAAATTCACCGAAATAGGATTTATAAAATGTATCAAAACTCTCTGTATTGTTTTATCGAGTTTTAAATTTACTATGTATAATTATACGTATACTATGTATAAGTATACGTATACTGTGTATAAGTATACAACGTATAATAATTTACTATATAACACCTTTACTATGAATTCTGGCATAAAATTAAAAATAGCCGTATAAACACTGTTAGTAATTTTGGGGAGATATACGACAAAGGGAAGATCTTCCACCGAGCGGGTGATATTGCTCGGTAGACCGACGGTCCGAATGTTGTTGTTCAGAACTTGTATATATGCGCTTTATCTTGAAAATGTCGTAAGCGAGATTCAGGCATCTGTCAATTATCTTGCGTTGTATGATGGCTACCCGCCACAGTAATCTTAGATATTTTATTAAACCTCAGAATAAGCTGCTTTCATACTACGCTATAACATAATGGCATGTAGTATATAACTCACAGCACCATACATTGTTATGGACGCGTTCACACTGTACTGTACTATATATTATTGGTTACGTATACGCTGCTATACTATATGGCACTATAATATAGCGTATTCTGAAAGCAGCTTTACTTATAAATTGGTACTTTGTATGCGTGTGTTTTGTTATATAATAGTTCCATTTAGTTAGTCGAGAATGTTTCTCCGAACATAAAATTACTAAAAATTTCAATAAGAAACATCTGACTTATCTGATCCTGCATGATCTTTGACCGGCGCCTGCGCATTTTATAAGCCAATAGAAGTCGCCTAACAATAATCGCAATTGTTTCATCGTCCAGTTGACCGTAAGCCCGCGAGTCGTGAACACGTTAGCGCGCGGTTTTATAATTATTTTTCATCGATCCAAATCTCATTTTGTTAACAAAAATGTTGTTTTTCATCACTGCGGCGGTGCTCTTGGCCAGTGCTGAGGCTAAATTCTTCAAAGATTGCGGTATGAGCGATTTACTTGTTGGTTTTTATATATTTTCAAAAATTACTTGTTGTTGCTTACACACGTACATATTTGAAACTATACGATTATTGATGTGAGCAGTGTTGTGTTCAGTCAGTATTACGTACAAGCATTAATTGGCGTATAATTTTACCTACCTTAGAAAGTACTGAAGCGTATGTTGATTGAAGGATAACAAACCATCCTTGATTACCTTTTGATTACAAAATAACGTTTAAGAGTTTTAAATACCAAATGAAAATTTTATGTACCGCCTACAACAATATTCGCATATTTTAACCAGAGCAATGGATCTGTTTATAAAAATTGTCAATGTCAATTAGCCTCGTATTTTTTTTTGTTCATTTTACGTAATTAGTGTAGAAGATAATAATTGTAATTTCACATTAAAAAAATAATCTGAAAGGCTAAACACAATACTGTGGGTAGACAAGTTTTTTTTAGTCTAAAGGGCTATTTCAACTTCACGCAGGTGGGATCACGGGCTATTTTTTTTTAAGTCATTTTATGACCTGGTAACTAAGACCTTTAAGTCATGTCTTATTTTAATTTATATTCTTATCTTTATGAAAAATGATAATATGGAGTGAAATGAAATGAAAATGATTAATTTGAGACATTAATCAACTGGGATGAAATTAAATGAAATGAGATGATATGGGATGAAATATAACATCCCTGAGAGAATTTCTAACACCCCCAGCAGAGCAGTGCTTCTTAGAATCTACCACCGGATCGGAATCGCGACCCACTGAGAAGATCCGGTGAGAAACTCAGTGGGTTGGTAGACAAGTGTCAGCGCAAATAAAATTATTGCTTTTTTACGATTAAATGAGGATTTATTGAAAGGCGTTTACTGGGACCAAGGAAAACCGATTTCTCAGGGAATATCAGAAAATAAGAAAGTCTGGGTAGAACCAAATCCATTATGTTAAAACAATAAATATTCAGTTGAACAATGACAAGATCAGAAGTATTTACTGAAACTACATAATAATATATTCACATGTAAAATCACAAGTAAAAGAGGTTTCCACCTTCCGTGTTATTCTAGTAACAACTTTCAAGAGTTACTGGAGTGAAATAGACAATGTCATTTTTAAATCGAAACATCAAAGAAAACTATTTTTTTTTTCTCTCTTTCGATGACCGTAGGTTCATAGTATATAATAGAGGAGTATGGAAGCAGAAAAGATGTTGCGCCGACCCCAGGTGACTGGGAGAAGGGCAGGAGAATGATGATGATCGTAGATTCATAGGCAAAAGAAGGACGGTCTTCTTGGCGTTTAGCGGGCTACGGAAGCTTAGAGATACCACGGTGTAAATATTGCTTGTAAATGTGGACACATTAGTGTCAGTTGTAAATGAATAACGGCTATCCGCCGCTTACATCAGAACGCCTGATTTTATCACGGCAGATAACCCACAGGCTCGGTAATTTTAAAATACACATACATATATATCAGATATTCGTACAATAATTTATTGAAAAGATTTATAAACAAAAGAACGACATCAAAACCAACTTTTTTTGGGGATTCTATATTTTAATCTAAAAAAATTTCTATAGATAAAACAATTAAAAAAAAACTGGGAACAAATCATGCACGCTAGAGACTGACATACATACATACCTATGTACATATATAAATAATGAACACCCAGACAAAGAGTAAACAAATCTCTTCGTCACACGAATTTGTGCCCGACGAGGGATTCGAACCTATGACCCATGACGCAATAGTCAGAGCCGCTAACTATTCCACCGTCGAGTCAGTACTCTTTGAACGAAATTACCAAATAAATTTTCTATAATAAATGCTTGCTTTACGAAAACCGACGAATGGTGCGTGAAAACCAATTAAAATTTTCAAATTCAAAAGTTCAAATTGTCGTTGTCGGACCAATTGCCTCTAATCTCGAGGGTTCTAGATGTCATTGACCTACTACTCTCAAAGTTAAGTCACTAATGGTCCAGATAAAGCATGTGCAATAGGTTAACTTGAAGTCATAACATCTGATATTTTGAAGTGAGCACGTAGAATGACATATATATATACAGGGTGGCCCATAAGTCCTTTGATATGAAAAAAAATTATTAAAATAAAACTAATTACATTATGAATTAAATTTTTATTTACATAAAAAGCTTAAAAAACGGGAATTATTTTTTGAAAATAACATCTCCTAAATGTAATCCGTTGCGATCACGGCACTCTTGCAAACGACGTCTAAAATTGTCGATGACTGCGCGGCACGTCACTGCTGAAATGCTTGTCATTTCTCTGCGAATCTTTTCTTTTAGGGCCTCAATTGACCGCGGGTTTGTGTCGTATACTTTAGCCTTAAGGTAGCCCCACAAAAAAAAATCCATCGGGGTCAGATCTGGACTACGTGGAGGCCAGGAAATGTCTCCTCTCTTAGAGATAGCTTTGCCAGGAAAAAGTTGACGGATACTGGGCATAGCAGTGTTAGAGGTGTGAGAAGTGGCCCCATCCTGTTGAAACCACGTCCTGGCATTAAAGCCTGAAAAGTTTTGCAATTCTGGTATGAAAAACTCTTCGATCATAGCCACATATCGCTTACGAGTTGACTGTGTCGGATTTTCGCGAATAGACTGTGTCACTGTGTCTATGTTTTGTTCCGTACGTGACGTCCTTAGGCGACCCAACCGCGGTTTATCTAACGTCGAACCGGTCTCCTCGAACTTAGCAACCCAGTTCTTAATCGTTTGAAGAGTTGGAGTGTCGTCAAAGCTGTGTAAACCTTTGTGTTCTCGAAATTTACGCCGCGCAACGGTTGCCGAATTGTCGTTTTTATAAAACTCGCGCACACAAAACGCACGGTCCGCTCCGGTAAAACGCTCCATCGCGACTAAATTCCCAGAAACCGAAGCTACTCCCCACGCTTCCCATGCACCGCTCACGCGCGCCCTGTTCGTTTTATTCAAATTTTACTTTTCAAAGGACTTATGGGCCACCCTGTACATACCTATATACATACCTACACAGAAAACATTGTAATGTTTTTTACTGGTGGTAGGACCTCTTGTGAGTCCGCACGGGTAGGTACCACAACCCTGCCTATTTCTGCCGTGAAGCAGTAATGCGTTTCGGTTTGAAGGGTGGGGCAGCCGTTGTAACTATACTGAGATCTTAGAACTTATATCTCAAAGTGGGTGGCGCATTTACGTTGTGGATGTTTATGGGCTCTAGTGACCACTTAACACCAGGTGGGCTGTGAGCTCGTCCACCCATCTAAGAAAAAAAAAAAGAAAAAAACATTGTAATGTATTGCCATGTGTAATAATCTAAACTTTATATTAAGCAGACTCTTAGCAAGTTATCAATATTTGATCTTCTGCTGAAGTGATTAATCATTATACTTACATTATATTATACTTATATTATACATACATATTTTGTATGGTTTAGGTAAAATCATTCATATTATTTAATCGTCGCATTACAAAGAGTTCTGATTACAAATTGTATGTACAAAATTATCAGAGAATGCTTTATGTTAATTACTGCGAGTTCAATCAAATCACAGGTCATTGAACCATTTTCATTTATGACTGATTACAGCTGTTAATGTTGTATTATTTTACGCTGATAACATATAAATTTGAATAGGTACAAAAATATTAAGCAAACAAACTGCGGCGCTGAACGATATCCAAAAATTATCATTTTTAAATTTTGACTTTATTAAGACGGCCATTTTGAAATATTTTTTTCTCCTACCCATTCGGTGATAGTTAGTCTAAGGGTCTTTTCCAGTCACGCGCGAACGGTTAGGCGAGCTCATTGGCTCAATCTGACAGAATTTGCTAGCCCTAGCAAGATGCTTCGCATATTCTAACATCACATCGGAATCGCGACTCACTGAAAAGATCCGTGTGTGCTTAGTGCGAGTTTCTTAACGTTCTCGATAGAGTTAAAGTTAACTCAAATTTGTATGATGTTGGAAAGTATGCCTACGTTTGCCACTAGGGGCGCTGTTTCAACTACATACAAATTTGACTTAACTTTTACGCTATCGAGAACGTTAAAAAACTCGCACTAAGCACACCGGTGAGAAACTTAGTGGGTTGTGTCTATGGTTTAGTTAGACGGTGACCGGTAAGAAAATTTGTGCATCCTGCACGTGAGCATCGGCAACGGAGAAGATCTCACAGTGACGTGCTTTTTCGAACGTTATTCGAGGATTTAATTTTTTCAGTTTTTGTACCGCTGTTGTTATCGATAGACAATGTCATTGTGGTTACCAGAGGGCATGACAGCGCGATGTAAATAATATCATGTAGCAAGCAAGGTCGCATAGCATATTTTTGCACCAAATAAATACTTTTTTTCTTTCAAATAACAATGTTGGCGAATCTATCTTTAATCTATAACTAATGAATGGTAAATGATTAAGAATGCATGCCTCTAACAATACGAATATATACCTGAAATACGTATAGACATGAACGGTGAACAAACAAACACACTTTCACATTTAAATTAGTAATAAACAAAGCAACAGATCGTCATGATTTTTTTAACGTATTAGTTTTAGGTTAGAAGACTGACAATGCTACCTTTGAGCTCGAAAAAACATCACATTCTCACGGAAAACTACACTGCATTTTTCCTTGACCGCGCGGGCGATGCCGCGAGTAATAATTACTTTAATGCTCTCAACTATTCCTCTAGTCATTGTCCATTTCCCTATAACGCTCGCGTTAGAAAAAGATGCACGTCTGTCATGTTGCGAGCAGTTAGCGCAATGTAATACAAATTACACGCCAATTACAATTTTATTGTCGAACCAGCGCGTATATACAACAAGCGCCATTTTTGCCTACCTATGCTGATAGCCTTGAGAGGCTATTTCAGCTTTACCCTAGCGTGTAGGTGAGCTCTCGGGGCGCAAACCGGAGGTGTTACTAACACTGGCCCCAGCAAGAGCAATGCTTCGCAGAATCTACCACCGGATCGGAAACCCAACCCCAATACTCTGAACTTTTATACTTGTAGTTGTCATTGGATGACTCATTGACAGCGATGTAAACGTCAAACGTCATTGTTGTCGACACAATAGCGGCTCATCCAATAATAACGTTACACGGTGTCGAAATTCAATGATTCAGAAGACTGATAAATTGAGTCAATTCAATGCATCATCCACAATAGCTTAACCATTGTATCAATTTTATTTTGGAATTGTAAAAACGGTGACCAGTATTTTTTATGTATCATACGTTTCGTGGATACTTTATAGGTATAGAAGAATCGATGTAGTCGTCAACTGATTAGTAAAGTTTTGTAAGCGAACGCAAATGTTTTTTTTAAATGTACTCATAGCATTTTCGGCGTTTATTTTCGAACTAAATATCTTCATGATTCATCTCTGATCCTATTTCCTACCTTATATGCTGGCGAGCACCACAGCCTTTCTATTACGAAACAATCAAACGACGTAAGACGGTGGTTCTAATGCAATAGAAACGTTTATATAGGAAACTGGACGACAGCATTTGGACTCGCACGGTTTAGCTGGCATAACCCCTAAAGGCAAGACATAGGTAGAAAAAAACCCATTTAGTTTGTTTAAATAAGCTTACACTTGGCATGCGAGTACCTCTGTCCGGCTAGGCGTCATAAAGACAATAAAAAAAAAAAAACAAAAAAAAAAACCAGTTAGCACAATATTAAATTGTAATTTAACAACGCCTTAATTGTCGTGACTGCGAAAACTGAATAATAATATTCGAAACGCCCAAAAAATAAATAATGACAATAAATAACAAAGACAAGATCGAACCGTAAAATTAGCTTTAATTATGTTTACAACTCGTTTCCAACCAAAGAAAATAATAAATGAAGAAGATTAAGAAATACCACTTATTATATAAATGAACTTAAGCACTGACAACAATATTTTTATTGACATTCTTCGTCAGCAACATCGGGCCAACACCATTTATAAAAGCCAGATTAATTAATTAAAGATATAAGACAAGTTACTGGTTTACTGGTGGTAGGACCTCTTGTGAGTCCACACGGGTAGGTACCACCACCCCACCTATTTCTGCCGTGAAGCAGTAATGCGTTTCGGTTTGAAGCGTGGGACAGCCGTTGTAACTATGTATATTGAGACCTTAGAACTCATATCTCAAGGTGGATGGCGGCTTTTACGTTGTAGATGCCTATGGACTCCAGTAACCACTTAACACCAGGTGGGCTGTGGAATCGTCCACGCATCTAAGCAATAAAAATAAAAAAACTTAATTAAACACGATGGATTTTTCTCGTATGCATTAGACATGCATAAGTCACGACTTCTAGATGGGCTATGATAACTATTTAACACAAGAAACTTCGAGGACGCCCATATAGAAGAACTATGCAAAAAATTTCACAAAAATACTGTCTCAAAGCCAAACCTCGTGAAATAGCAAACACGTCATTTAGGATCCTCCCGATCCACTGACGGTGCTTTTAGGTACCTCAAGCACCGGTCACCGTTCTCGTCGAACCCATCGCTTGCGACGAAGGGCTCGACAAGTAAATTAACGCTCAGACACAGTCCACTGAGTTTCTCGCCGGATCTTCTCAGTGGGTCGCGTTTCCGATCCGGCAGTAGATTCTGCGAAGCACGACTCTTGCTAGGGTTCGTGTTAGCAACGTCCTCAGGTTTGAGCCCCGTGAGCTCACCTACTAGTTAAGGTTCCGATGAAATAGCCTCCTCAAGGCTATCAGCTTAGGCAGGAAAAAAAAAGAAAAAGTGAAATAGCAATCGATCAGCAACCACCCAACCAAAGAGATGACTATTAAAATAGGCGAGCGATTGTAAAGTTAATGTTATAATTCTGATTTTACAGGGTCCAAACTAGCGACAGTTCACAACGTGACGGTGAGCGGATGTGAAGAGTCGTCCAGTCACTGTATACTGAAGAGAAACACAGACGCCACGATCGGCCTGCAGTTTACACCATGTGAGTGGAATACTCGTAACTTACACATTACATACCATTTTTATACGACGTAATATTAACTATTACTGGTGGTAGGACCTCTTGTGAGTCCGCACGGGTAGGTACCACCGGCCCGCCTATTTCTGCCGTGAAGCAGTAATGCGTTTCGGTTTGCAGGGTGAAGGAAAATTGTTGAATTTTATATGTTACACCTACAAACGCATGATCGATTGGTGACTAAGGGCTCTTTTTAAAATTCTCAGTCAGGGTCAGTTAAGATTTACGAAATTAGTAGTTTTGAATCAGTTGTGGTGTTTTAATGAAGATCATGTGATGTTTCTTATTGTTATTCATATTTTCATTGCCTAGATAACTGGAAGAGCTCATGACTCAGCATGGATTTAAATGGTTACCAGAGCTCAAAGCCTATTTCCGCCGTGAAGCAGTAATGCGTTTCGGTTCGAAGGGTGGGGCAGCCGTTGTAACTATAGTGAGACCTTAGAACTTATATCTCAAGGTGTATGGCACATTTACGTTGTAGATGTCTATGGGTTCCAGTAACCACTTAACACCAGGTGGGCTGTGAGCTCGTCCACACATCTAGGCAATAAAAGAAAAAGAAAAAAATCCTTCCTTCGCAGTTTTTCCCTTCTTCTTGAGGATCGTGACTTGTCCTGTAGTGCTCTCACTCTGTCTATCCTATCTATTCCTAAGTCCCAATCCTCGTATCAACCATCTTGGGAGCGGGGGGGTTACCAATCGCCACACTTTGTATACGGATTGGCGAAGGCAGTGTATAGTTATGATACTCTGAAAATGCGGGATGCAAGCAGCACAAGACTGGCCAGAATATCTAGGCCTATGTACAAAAGCATCATAATATGCATGATTTTCCTATACATAGTAAAATACTATGTGTTTTCCCACAATCGAAGCGCCTAAAAAGCCTTTTCCAACCATTGCCACGATGAGCGTGTAACGAAAATCAAACCGGCAAAACAAACATAGGATAAGTACCACTTTGCCTATTACTGATGTATAACAGTCGTGCTTTGCAGTTCATCTGATGTGAAGTGGTTACCGGAACTCAGAACTACACATCAACTACGTCACAACCCTAAGACGTGAGTTCAAAAGTCTCACGTTTATTACAGTACAACGTCTGGCCCGCCCTTCACAACGAAACGCATTACTGCTTCACGGCAGAAATAGGCAGGTTGGTGATACCTACCCGTGCGGGCTCACAAGACGTTCTAGCACCAGTAAAACGTTCCCATTTACACGAACCGTCGCCATAATACGATTGGGTCTTTGACCTCGTGTCTGTGGATAGCTCAATTAACAAATTCTCGGCTCCGGTAACCAGTAAGCACCAGGTAAGCTGCATGGGCCGTGAGTTCGTCGAGCGATCCGTAGCAACAAAGAGTTATATGTTTTGAATTTCCAGTGCACAACATCGATCGCATAAATACAGAAGTTCACGGGGTCATCATGAACATCCCGATACCGTTCCCCCTGCCGGAGTCTGACGCGTGCAAGGACAACGGGCTGACCTGCCCCCTCAAGGTACGAAAGAACCAGGATACCCGTCTTTACCTTCCTAATACAACATGAGCCCCGTTACCCGCGCTAGTCCCGCAACGCGCCATTATCAACCTTCACCCACTGAACGGTTGGTTTGTTCGTTTGTCGTTTAAATTATGTACCCCCAAAAAGATGTGGGATGGTATGGCGATCTCTAGTGGATATTTAGTGGAACAACAAAATCTTTTATTCTTTCAAAAAAATACTTCATACATATTCGTAACATCGTCATGTCAATTTTTATATCTGTCATTTATATTTTCTCATTTTAAAATAAAATTAGTGTGCCAGTGTGAATTAACCAAAAAGTACCGATCTTCCCACTCGACCATATATGTGAACGGTCGGGTCGTTCGTCGTCGTCTAGTTCGTGTACGTCTTTTAGGAAGGCATTGAAAACACTGCCTTCCGCCAGTCTCGTCTGCCTCGTTCCATTTCTTTCTTTTGTTTCTTTTCGATTCACCTGTCAAGTCTCAGTCTTAGTCTATGTCCTGTCAAAGAGGTTACACGCCACGACACCCATAATCGAAGTCTCTGATGCGTTGGTAATTGTACCATTAACTACCGCGCTATCGGCAAATCGAAACGCCCTACTGTAGCGACACAGGACAGCGATACCCACTCGTTTGTTCTGGAGCACGCTCTACTTAAGCTAGAGACCGGGAGTGACTTGAGATGTAACATATTTGGATTAGTAACGTTTAAAATCCTCTCAATTAAAACCTAAAAGCTAATGACCTACATTAACTCAAAGTTTTTCAACTGAGTCCTGTACTTACAAGACAAACATCATTTTTTAGTAAAGTACATTGGGCCCCAATGAAGTTACAAGTTTTATTTTATTCATGAATTGAGCATTAATTAAATGTAATACTACTTTATTAAAACGTTATAGATATTTTAAATAAATCTAAATTGGGTGTCGGCGATGCGTGATTATAGCACGTAGTAATGTGAGTTTATTCACCCGTATATGCAATAAAAGAAACCAATTTTTTTGTTCTTCTATTCCAGGAGGGAACCCAGGTGGATTATAAAGCAACACTGCCTATCCTGAAGTCTTATCCTAAGGTGACAGTGGAAGTAAAGTGGGAGCTCCAAAGTGAACATGACGACTTAGTTTGCGTTCTTATAAACGCTAAACTGGTCTAAATAGTACTTCCCGATTTTATTAGATTATAGGAAGATTTTAGTTAGATTTTTCAGACTTAATGCCGTCACAGAGAGCCAATAATTTTGTAAATTTGAATGTTTTTGGGTGAGTTTAGTAAGTCCTCACGGTAGGTAAAATTGTTTTGTTTATTTCTGACACCTTTTTGTCTGTGACCCACTTATCTTGAGGAGTTATACTAGCTTCACTGAATGTGTTGACGAGCTCACGGACTCAACCTGAGAGAATTTGCTGACACTAGCCCTAGCAAGAGGGCTAGGCGAAGATTCGCTGAATCTACCACCGGATCGAAATCGCGACCCACTGAGGAGATCCGACGAGAAATCCAGTGGATTAAATTGCAAGTTGAGCTTTTCCTGGCTGCCTGCCACTAATCCATGTGTGGAACTTGAAACGGCCATTATACAATAAAATTTTGATTGAGCTCCTAAATAACCACTTAACGTCAAGCGAGCGCAGACACCGCATCTATGAAATACAAAAAAGGTCTACGTTATATCTACGCAAATTTACACTATTATTCTTCCTGAGTTTCATATTATGAGTTCCCGAAATATCGGGAAAATTTAAGGTTTTTTTGGAGATTCTTGTGAGCCCGCTTGAATAGGTACAAGGACCCTGCCGTGAAGGAGTAATGCGTTTCGATATGAAGAGTGGTGCAGCCGTTGTACTGTAAAAACTTAGAACTCATATCTCAAGATGGGTGACGGCATTTGCGTTGCTAATTCCTATGGACTCCGGTAACCACTTAACCCCGGTCGGCCGTGAGCTCGTCCACCCATTTAAACGATAATAGAAGACTCGTTAAATAATAGTATATAGACTTAATTTGACATGTCCTCAATACCACTGACCTTACCAAAGAGGTTAACGCAAATATACAAACACGATCGATAACAAAGTGCTAGTATAATTTAATTAACGATTTATATGCCCCTTTGAATGCCGGCTCCATAGATAAAATTGCGCATCTCTAAAACTAATTTAACCCTTTGACTCTTATGCAGGTCACTCGTAGGAAACTCGAATCCGAACGATAGGTACTGTGATTAATTTATTTTCTAAGAGACCTAAAGACTACAACATACCAAATACCATACCAAAAGAAGACAAAGTTAGGCAATCCTGAACCTACATGGCAGTTAAAGGGTTAAAATCTGATCGATTTGTATCAATAACGATAAGAAATCACAGAGAACTATTTTTAATAGGCGGTTTGTCTTAATTTATTAGAACCATATTTTGTACCAAAGTTCAATAATAAATTGAAGTGATTTTGATAAGTTTAAATATAAATTATAAGTAAGCGATTGTTTTATTTTTATACATTGTGCTTTTTTTTTCCTACTGAGCTGAGAGCGTTGAGAGGCTATTTCAGCGTAAACTTAACTAGTAGGTGAGCTCACAGGGCTCAAACCTGACGACGTTGCTAACACGAACCCTAGCAAGAGCCGCGCTTCGCAGAATCTACCACCGGATCGGAAACGCGACCCACTGAGAAGATCCGGCGAGAAACTCAGTGGGCTGTGTCTGAGGGTTAAAAACATTGCCTCACGAACATCTTCGAACTGATCAGTCCATGAACAACGACTGTTTCTTAACAAACAATTTAAAATAAAAGCCCTCTTATTAACAATTAATATTTAATTAATACAATAAATTTTCACTTAACATTTTCGCATATAATTGCACCCGAAAATACATAAATCCTATAAAATAAGAGTAGAATCACTAAAATAAATGCTTTTCAAATTGTGTATTAAACTAAATAAAATTAGTTTCCCAAAAATCGTGTCATTTATTCAGTTCCCATGCCAATATCTGTCAGCTGCGCGACTATAACAATTATGCCAGTGGGAAGAAATCACTGTCACATCAAAACTTGAATTTTTTGAACAAGCAATTGGATTAATCTTCATAACAACAAATGAATATTAATGAGTGAAATGGAAATAAAAAAAAATTAAGTACACTTCACGCAGACTTAGTTATTCAATTCTCGACACTACGCAAAAGATTATCTATTAATAGAAAAAATTTTTTTTTATTTTTATTGCCTAGGTGTGTGGACGAGCTCACAGCCCACCTGGTGTTAAGTGGTTACTGGAACCCATAGACATCTACAACGTAAATGCGCCACACACCTTGAGATATAAGTTCTAAGGTCTCAGTATAGTTACAACGGCTGCCCCACCCTTCAAACCGAGACGCATTACTGCTTCACGGCAGAAACAGGCGGGGCGGTGGTACCTACCCGTGCGGACTCACAAGAGGTCCTACCACCAGTAAAAAATTGATGTCAATTCTAATTTAATCTAAATTAGTCCTACCACCAGTAAAAATTCGATATCAATTCTAAATTAATCTAAATTAGGTAATCAACTGTCAAAGATTAGGTCGCCATTTCATTACGATAGTAGATCTTCACGTAATGTTTCATGAGTTAACGCAATTCGCACATCCGTCAACAGATGGCGCTAATATCAAAAATGCGTTTACATTTTATGTGAAGCCACCGCATTTCTCTTAAGTTACATTAAAAGCTTCTCTTATCTGGTGTACCGTGCAAGTTTCAATAAATAAACTTTGAAAATAGTTCGTCAGATAATAAAAATATTGGGCTTTTAAACCAAAGTGATATGTTATATTTTTAAAATCTGTGTACACATTTTTAACGATTGTAAAACTACCGTCAGAATAGAAAACAACTATAAACTAGTACAATTTGTATATAAGGCACTTATCGTTTACAAAAATACCATTTTGTACAATGCAGGTAATTTTTTTATATAATAATATATTATCATATAATTCATATTAAAAATATTTCTTCATTAATTTTTTTTTTAAATACTAAGCCTATTAGTGATTTGATTGAGCACTGATCCGGCATAAGCCTTGAAGTCCGAGATATGTACAATATGTCATCTCTTTGGTGTATTTTTTGGTTTTTTTTTACAAATTATATTGATTTCGGCTGAAATTTATTTTCTAAAAAGTGATATACGTAATCGTAAACGACCAGCATTATCGCTCCTCCCGGGCCCAACCTTAGAACTTTCGGCAGCAAACCCTTGTACAGAGCGCGGAATCTGAAAAAAAAAACAATTTCCCGCTTTTATTTCGATGCCTCCAATGAACACTACTCTAACTCAAAATTTTGAAATTTTCATTTTTCACGCAAATCGCTTCACTGTGTTAAAAGTATTACAATTAAACATTATTAATGGGGTTCAAAGCAAGGGTAAATAAGCTATCTACACAAAAAAACCATAAATATATCTACAATAATAAAGATTTTATCAATTTTTTTCGTTTAAATGCTCCTCCTGTAAATCTACGAATTTGGAGTTAGCGTAGTGTTCATTGGAGGCATCGATTTTGTCCATTAGGTTATAGTAATAACTAGCCGTGCTCCCCCGCTTCGCTGGGCATTTAAAATTAACATTATTGTTTATTGTCATTATTATTAGGGAGTCCAACACTCATATAAATATTAGCATATTCATCAAGTACATGTATTTTCTACATGGATACCAAGTTTCAAGTCAATCGGATGCACGGTTCAGTAGTTATAACGGAACACCCGTAAAAACCACTGTAGATTTATATATTAGTATAGATAAAACAATTATACTCAGTGTGTAAAAGCACTGATATACCAAAAAGTTATTTTCGTCTCAGACGCTAACTAAAGCTAACCTCACCACGGAAGGTCCGGGGTGAGGTTAGCTACTGGCACGACCTCCTCGGCTTGGTTTATTTAATAACAGTTCCTATCTATTTGCTTGTAGCTAAGGGGCTATACCAGTTACGCCTGGACGTGTAGAGAGCCCACGTGAGCTCAACTTGAGAGAATTTAAACACTAACCCTAGCAAGAGCAGTGCTTCGTTGAATTTACTAACTGATCGAGATCCACTTTTGAGAAGATCCGGCGAAAAACGCAGTAGGAGTTTGGCACAAGAGTAACAAAGAATAGGAACTACATTAAAGAATAATATGTAGTATATTAGGTACGAGCGTTAGGATATTTAATAAACTACCAAAGAAATTAAGAGACATAGACGATTTTCATTTTAAGAAAAAACTAAAAGATAATCTTATTAGTGAAAATTATTATCACATAAGTGATTTTCTTATGGACGACATTGAAAATAAATGGCTTTAAAATTATTAGTTCAATTATGGATGAATGAATGGTAAATTATATATGATAATATCTTGCACTGCACTAAAATTCGCATGTCAAATAATGACAAAGCATACACGCTGCTTTTAACTTACGTAATAAATCATTATCACTATGCTTAGCGAATAAATGATTTCTAAAAAAAAACAAGCCTAAATCGCGCTAACAACAATTTCAGAATAGTATTGCCGGAATAGAGACATCTATAACTACATAGTACGCCCGAGATATTTTTAATATCAAATTGCTGCAACGAACAAAAAGCTGTGGTTTCTTTTTATAATATTATTTTCGAATACCAACAGACATCAAACTTTGGCTTCGTTCCAATCTCAAAATTATTTATAGAGAAATATACTTTTTTTTTTAATGTTGTTTGTTTACTCTAACCAGTGAATTAAAAGGTACTAAGAACAATGATAAAGCTGTAATTGCATTATCAACTAGAAATTTCGATTTCATTCTAGAATTTTCTTTAGTGACGTGGCTAATTTGAAGTAACCAAGTTAAGAAGCGTAGTTAATAAAGTTTACTATTTTTACGATGATGATGATATTAATTTATCCCTAATGGGAAAGGCAAAGGACTTTAGCCCATACAGCCAGGTCGTGTTGTTCTTGGTAATAATTTTGGTAGTTTTGTAGTGTAACTATGTAGTTACATAGATAACCCTAATATCGATGTATAAAATTTTATAAATGTCGTATGCGAGATTCAGGGATCTGTCAATTATCTTGCGTTGTATGATGGCTACCCGCCACAGTTTTAAATACCGAAGCCACGACTTCATTGTTCTTGATCATAAGGCCGAAGCCATGTCTTATCTTATTGTTGTCATGTCTTATTATTCTCGGTCATAAGGCCCAAGCCACTCCGATGTTTTGAATTGATCGAAGTCAAATCCATAAGCAATAATAGTGGAATCCCAATAAAAATTATTTATATTTCCAGGTGCTTGTTTCAAATCCGATGTTAAGGTAAATCCAAAAGTATGTCCGTTCAATCCAATTAGTCAATGCGGGGAGTGCAATCCTTTTAAATGTCTTGAACCGTATTAGAAATAAGTTCATAATAAATGATATCATGCATATCATGGTTCTTAAGCAAGTCTTGAATACAGCGCGGGATATTTTCAAGCTACTATTGTTACGGCACGCTATGATCGCCGTTTTGACATATTACAATAGTGATATGAAATGTGAATTTATTCTCGAACTTATATAGTTAAGAAATCAGTGTAAAAAATAAAATTTGTCTCCCAATATAATAATACATTCGATAAATTTTATGACTAACTGCACGTCACTATTGACAATAAAGAACAGCAATTTGCTCCTTTATTTATTTTTTATTGCTTAAATGGACGGACGAGCTCACAGCCCACCTGGTGTTAAGTGGTTATTGGAACCCATAGACATCTACAACGTAAAAGCCGCCATCCACCTTGAGATATGAGTTCTAAGGTCTCAGTATAGTAACAACTGCCACACCGTTCAAACCGAAACGCATTACTGCTTCACGGCAGAAATAGGCAGGGTGGTGGTACCTAACGGCGCGGACTAACAAGAGGTACTACCACCAGTTATAACACAATGTGAGGATTTTAGGGAGATGAAGGAGGAGCCGTGTGCGTTGGTTGATTGTCCGTTGAGGGTTTATTGTGCGCTCTCCTCCGGAAACCTCATCGGAGCGGTCAATAAAACACTGAGTATAATTACATGTTTATTCGCGTCAGAGACCGCGGTGGATCGCTGCGCGTTAACAACTGACTGACTAACGTATGTTGCTCATTGCTATAACTGCATAGTAACAGCTAAGCGGGGAGGGGTGTCATTCCCCTACAACAATAAACACAATAAAATATCGGACACGATGTAGATCAGTGATTCCCAAAGTGGTCTGTCTATATCGACCCCTAGGGGTCTATGACAACCTGCAAGGGGTCTACGTCAGCGAAAAAAAATTTGGGGGTCCACGATAGTGAATCTCATCACATACACTGATAGTACCTATTTACTTACATCATACTATCTTATAGTATCAAGACATCATTAGCCGAGGAGATTTAAGATTAAACCCTTACAAAATTGACGCCAAATGTTGATAATTTATTATTAAAGCATCAGGTTCATCCTTCTCACTAAAAATATTGACTTATTGCTTATGTTATTTTATTTATAGTTTATTTTATGTTACGTATATTTTACATTACAGATACAAAATTTTATTTTGAGTGGTTTTAATTTAAATTCAATTAATAAATGTATAAATTAACATGTGTTTTTATTTTCAGTTTTTAACACTAAACTTTACTACAGTTAGAAATTTACAGGAAATCAATATCAGGTAAGTAGAGGGTCTACCCAACACGGAAAAACATTGCAAGGGGACACAAAAAAGTTTGGGGAACTCTGATGTAGATAATGCATTCTCGACATCGTAATACTTAAGACGAGCTGCATAATTCGGTCGAGCTGGCTTCGCGCCAGCATTATTAGAGAAAGCGGATTATTTTTACATAAAACGGTACACATTAAGGTACATTATATTTTTAGGCTATGCGCGACCTATCACCGGTTAAACATTGTGAGACGTTAATAATTGTTCGAATGCTTTCATTTAAGATAGAGACTTTCGGATTGTCGATAAACCCATTATCACAGATTGTTTGGAAACTCTGGTTCTGCGGAAGGACTTCGGTTCCCTCTGTATTTTGTACCGTATGTTCCATGGGGAGTGCTCTGAGGAATTGTTCGAGATGATACCGGCATCTCGTTTTTACCATCGCACCGCCCGCCACCGAAGTACAGTTCATCCATACTACCTGGAGCCATTGCGTTCATCCACAGTGCGTTTAAGACAATTCAATAAGTAAATACAAAAAAAAAAAGAAATAACAAAAACAGTGAGAATATTCATTTAAAAAAATTTATGTCCACTTAAATGCATATGTGGCCATTAAGAGTAGAGTTCAAGATCTAACTATACAAACAATTAAAAATATGTACATATGTGTGCCAATGTCCTTACAGAGATTGGATAGAGGTAAGGTATAACATCAAGGTAGAGGGGAAAAGAGGTCGACCGAAGAAGACATGGATGGAGTGTGTGAATGATTATAATATGAGAGAGAGAGGAGTGAGTGTTAAGATGACAACTGATAGAAGAGAATGAAATAGAAAAATTCGCTGTGCCGACCCCACCTAGTGAGATAAGGTGGAGACAAAGAAGAAGGAATCCCTATAGAGATTCAGTTATTTTAGTTAACAAAATAAATAAAGTTTGAACAAGATGAACCAATAAAATATTACATAAGTAACGCGATCCTATTATATTTCAATCGAGCGTTCCGATTTCAAGGGTTGGAACTATTAAAATACGGTAAAGATTGACTTTAGACTTTATTTTAACATATGGCGCTGGACCCATAACCTATTAAAACGCAGTAAAGATTGACTTCAGACTAACTTTTATTCAAGTACGTGACATAGACACAGTATAATCATAGCCAATAGCAGAGTGGCGCTAGTTGTATTTCAATGTCATTTATAGGAACATTTTAAAAGGAACATCCGTTATACTATACAATTGAGATTTCGAGCTTATCTCTCATGATGGGACGCGCAATGTATAATTTTTAATATCTCACTGTATCGCACACACAGTGCACCGCAAGATATTTGACAGATGCCTGAATCTCGCTTACGACATTTTCAAGATAAGCTTACATATCGACGCTTGAAAGGCAAACGCGACTAAGCGACAATGCGTGAACTTTACAGTAGACTAATTTAAAGTTGAAATACATGAAAAAAATTCTATTTTAACGAATCTAGCTGTAGGATTGAAATGATTTTAATAGACCTAGAAATATATTTTTGTTACGCATCGAATATGGTTATTGCCTATCATTTTATGTATAAAGCAGTTATTGTCGCTTAGTCACGTTTGCCTTTCAAGCGTCGATATATACAAGTTTCGAACAACATTCGGACCGTCGGTCTACCGAGCAATATCACCCCCGCTCAGTGGAAGATCTTCCTTTCGTCGTTAAACATCCCACACTCACCCTTCCTCCCTGTAGACCATTATGATGGCGCCAGACGTGGAACTATACTTGACGACGCCCGGCACCGGTTGGGGACCCTGGATCCGACTCTTCGCGACATCGAAGGGAATATTCGCGCACGAGCCCAGGACCCCCGACGTGAACCCTATGGCGACCTTCCGCAGAAACTCTGATAACGGATCCTGAAATCAAAATCGAAAACCTAAATCAATCGCTCCTTTTTTGTGCTTCATGAAACTCATCATTTTAGATGTTAAAAGAATACTGAAATGTTTTGATAAGAATCATAGATTATGTGCTTTATAAATAAAATGACTTTGCCCAATTTTACGATAAGGATTCATAGTGACAGCATTTACGATCTCATTGTTGCCAAATCACTGTTTCATTGTCATTACAATGACAATAGCGTGTTTCTTTTAACGTCTTTGTCGAAAGATAAGCCCGTCGAGTGGTGGCGGTAGCAACCGGACCGAGAGCATAGTCATGCCGCTGCCTGTGAATTCTCATCTCACATAGATCTACTTTATTTTTTCTCAATTTATAATATATATTATACTAGCGACCCGTCCTCGCTTCGCTTCGGAAACTGTAATTTATTACTGATTTCTCCACTATTTAATAGATGTTATTATACATATTTTATAAACCTTCCTCTTCAATCACTCTTTAAAAAAAACCGCATCAAAATCCGTTGCGTAGTTTAACGATTTAAGCATACATAGGACATACAGACAGATATAGGGACAGAGAAAGCGACTTTGTTTTATACTATGCAGTGAATATGTCCGGTGCATTTGTACCGATGTAGCGGTGTTCGAATCCCGCAGGCGGGTACCTATTTTACTAATAAAAAACGTACTTAACAAATGTTCACGATTGACTTCCACGGTGAAAGAATAACATCGTGTAATAAAAATCAAACCCGCAAAACTATAATTTGCGTAATTACTGGTGGTAGGACCTCTTGTGAGTCCGCACGGGTAGGTACCACCGCCCCGCCTATTTCTGCCGTGAAGCAGTAATGCGTTTCGGTTTGAACGGTGTGGCAGTCGTAACTATACTGAGACCTTAGAACTCATATATCAAGGTGGATGGCGGCTTTTACGTTGTAGATGTCTATGAGCTCCAGTAACCACTTAACACCGGATGGGCTGTGAGCTCGTCCACCCAACTAAGTAATAAAAAAATAATCAGTCCGACTATTCATATTATGACCTCTTATCATAAAAGGTCATTATAACTTTTTAGGCGTTCCTTACTAGGTTATTATAATTTTTTTTTTATTTTCAGAAATGACTTGTGGAGTGGAGTGGCTATGATAAAAAGGGCTATTTGACGCAGGACGCAGAAAAACGCCGAATGCAGACTTCTTTCTATATCATATGATTAACTTCTTCTGCAACAAAACTTATGTGATAGATACTACAGCAAACTATCTATATATTAATACGTGAAGCAAAAACTTTGTATCCTTTTTTACGAAAATTGCGCGGACGGAGGACTATGAAATTTCCCACACTTATAGAGAATATATAGAAGGGGTGCAGAAGGTTATTTTTATTTTAATTATGCCTAAAAAATACATTAAATTAATAAAAGAAACATAACACACACTACCGCATATATGACATACATTTAAATACTCTTCGTTTATTGTCAAACTTTTGTTATTGTTTAGAGGCTGGTCAAATTAAGAATAGATTAATATTGTTTGTCTTTAATATTATTTGTCTATAATGTAGTCTTGGCGAAATCTGTGATTATAAGAAGTACCTAAAATAATAGTCTTTGACAATAGAACCATAATAATGTTCAAACTTATAATTTCACTAGCGGTGATCCACTAGTAAAATTAGTTCCGCGATGCTAGCAACTGACAACAACCGCTTATGCAACATATCGGCGTGATGTGACAAAAAAAATTCATTCATTTATTTACGTAACAGATAAGGCGGTATTTTTCCAACGCTAACATTCGAAGAAGTGTTGAGATAAGAATATTGAGGTCGTAGCGGCCTAAAGGATAAGACGCCCGGTGTACTCATATCGAGCGATGTAACTGTGCCGATGTTCAAATACCACAGAAAGGTACAAAATTTTACAAAACTCACAACAATATTTTGCGTAATTACAGTCAAACCTCCTTATAGGTCCTTCCTTCATTAGAGTTTTCGCTATTAGTGAGTTAAAAAATGCGACCAAATAGCTAAAGATTTCTTTACACGATGATAAAAAGGTTTCCAATATGTAGGCATCCAACCGAATATCCGTGCTTTTCCATATTCACGGTTCGGTGTCTGTATTCGCGGCATATTTACAGAACATACAGCCCACTGAGTTTCTCACTGGATCTTCTCAGTGGGTCGCGTTTCGGATCCGGTGGTAGACTCTGCAAAGCACTGCTCTTGCTTATGCCAGCGTTAGCAACACTTCTGGTTTGAGCCCCGTGAGCTCACCTACACGTCAAGGCGAAGCTGAAATAGCCTCTCAAGGCTATCAGCATAGGTAGGTAAAAAAATACAAATATCATATACCCCGCGAATAAAGAGCTTTTTCTGTACTTCAAATAGAGTTTAAGCCCACAGGGGAAGATATACCACCTTCACCCTGCCTATTTATGCCGCGAAGTACTCATTCGTTCTGATTTGAAATATGGGATTTTCGTTATCCTACATTTGAGGCCTTCGTGTCTCAAGATGGTTATATCTTCGGTGACCATTTAACAGCGAGTGAGCAGTAAAATCGTTGATCCGTCTATACAATTGAAACAAAAACTATTTTAACGTTGGTTTTATACAAGATTGTTTGTTAACAACCACTTAGCGACCAATTTCCGGATAGAAATAAGTTATCGTTTATTGTATGCAAGTGTAATGCATTTAAGTTCTACTTAAATTATACTTTTCTATAATTGTATTGGTTGTACATTAATTTTTGTAACCTATTTTCTTTCAATCGTAACAAAAAACTTTATTTACATGTATGTATAGAAAATATATTTTTAATTTAAAATCACTTAACACACGTCCAAAAATCTCCAGTGAAACACTCATTTGGGTCTGCGCAAGCTTAGCATGACATTTTGTGCCACTGATTAATATAACTTTTGTTTAATGTATTTCAAACCTATAACTACCATTTTATTTTTAACTCTTCAGATATAAGTACACAGTTCGTGAACCAGCAAGCTCAATCCGTATTTGACGTAGAAAATTGGGAGCAGCTGGAAGGCTATTTCGATTAGAAACTAATAAACTTACCTGATACTCCGGTACATATCCTTTGACGCTGTGATAGAATCCGAAATACACCATGTTGAAGACTCCGTTCCTGGCTATCGTGGCTGTTAGTCCTTTATTCAGTCCTCGCGAGCCCAGGCCGTGTTCTCTGACGATCTGCCGCGTAACCGACCAGGTACTGGGAATTTCTGTGGCCAAGGACTTGTTCGATTGAAGTGTAACCTTGACAACTTCGAATGGATTCACTAGGACAGCTTCCGTGATTCCGGCTCCTAGTCCTGCCAGAGAAAACGTCTGAAAAGGGTGGGTGGGTATGTGAAAATTAAATTTCAGTTGTGAGTATGACTTTTGATACATGCGAATCATTGACATGTATTTTTTTGACGTGACAGCGTCTTATAATTCGATGGAGCCGGCTGCACGCACGAAAAAACATGACTCATGCGGCGTTACCTCGCTCTGAGGCGTATTTTCTTATTACGTCACGTTCAACTATCGTCAGTAAGCCGACTTTACAGACAACCGATTTTTTTTTTCAAATCTTTACCTGATGCTTTAGCTTGGGTGACTGACGGCATTGACGTCTGTGTCTATGGGCTCCAATATACCACTTTAAACGATTTGGAAACGCTTTACTGCTTCACGGCAGAAATAGGCGAGGTGGTGGTACCTACCCGTGCGGACTCACAAGAGGTTCTACCACCGGTAATTTCGCAAATTATAATTTAGCGGGTTTCATTTTTATTACACAATTACATTAGATGATAACAAACTTTCGTTACATATTTTCAATTCATTTTAGTTACAATTTCAAATCACCTTTGCCACCAATGTTCCAACTTTTATACTTAGAAACTTATTTAGATAACTGACAATATTTAAACAATCATCATTCTGTTGACATATTGTACAAGATTACATTATCAAAACTTCATTGTGTACATTTTGTTTAATTTTCGCAATGAATTTCAAATAATGCTTTTGATATAAGCATCTTATCTGTAACATTTAATGTACTTGATTAATATTGACACTATTCTGTCTTGTTTATCTTTGAATTTAAAGGATGAAAATCAAAAGATAATATTGTTTTTTTTTATCTTAGAATTACATGTCAACAACATATAGTTGGATATCCACAAATCTTTGTAATAAATTCTTATTAAATCTTTGTAATAATTGTCTTTCTAGTAAAGTAATTGTAATGTTTAATTATAAAAGTTTGAATGCCAGATATCTGTGCTTACAGACATATTGTATTGTTGTAGAATAAATGAAAATGAGTAGACAATTAGATGACTAGCTCATGCTATTTCAAGCATCTATTAAAGCTGTATCGGTTTGTAGAAAAAAAGTAATACAATTATTTTGTATAATAAAGAACTTATTGAAACGCGCTAATTAAGTTCTAAGATTCAAACATTATTAAAGCTTTTGGATAAGTTTGAGATGACTTGTGGGCTCAGAGTCCATTTTTTGTTTAGTACCTACTGAAGACTGTAAATATCATCATACACATGCAGCCACCTTGCAATACAAGGTTTAGCCGTGTGTAATAGATCAGCTGAATGCCCCAGTATTCAATCCTATGATTCATTCACAGCAGATGGTTGTACCCACTTTTTTTTCCCCTACCTATCCGCTGATAGCCTAAGGGGCTATTTTTCAGCTACGCCCGGATGGGTAGTTGAGCTCACAGGCACAACCTGAGAGAATTTGCTAACAATAACCTCAGCAAGAGCAGAGCTCGACAGAATCTACCACCAGATGGGAATCGAGACCCACTGAGAAGATCCAACAAGATAGTCAGCGCACAGAATACAACTTAATCAGTAATACTACTGTTAAACTACATTGTGAAGGATCCACTTTCATTACTTGACATTTTATTTATTTGTTTTATTAAATTATTTTTATTTATTATACTGTGTGCAACGCACTTACAGATCTAATATGAAGGTTTTGATCTTTTTTTATTCGTCATTATTTTATAAAGCTTTACAGTTAACATGATCATACAGATTGTAGCCAGTTACGAAATGATTTTTTTCTGGTCCAGGTTTTTAAACTATTTACTTACGAGTGGCGTAGGAGTATCTGATCCGAACATAAAAAGCTTCTTGTATTGTTCGAAAGTTGCAAATTTAACAGCTCTTTTAGGGGTTTCTGCCAATATAGGAGGCAGAATACCTTTCCAAAATGAGGTGAAACCTTCGTACCTATACATTTTTTTCATGCAATCTATAATACCGCTGTAGTAATGTGGATCTGATGGTTTCATTGCTGATTTGTTACTTTGTATTTGAAGCCTAGTCTTGACCAAATCCAGTGGGTGCATAATACACACTTCCACAAAACCCGCGCTTCCACCGGCACCTATTTGCATAGCTGCTTGTTTTAAAAGTTTTTCAACGTCAGACATTTTTGATATATACTTATGATTTTATTTTTATTTTAGTTAGAACCAGTTGCTGTTAAACGTGTTTTTATTTATAAATGCACAACACCTCTCCTTCCTTTCCTGAGCTCAACTGCGAAATGGAAATGTCTCAAATGTCTATGATGAAAATAAATAAACACTTAAATAAATAACACCAGCTGTCTCGACAATTTTTTTTTATTTTTAAGACATCTGGATTCCGGTCTTTTAAGTAAAAAAGTTAATTGCTGTGCTAATCATGAAATAAAATTAGAACTTATTAAAATTAAATCGAAATGAAATATATTTTCAATATCTATATATATAAAAATGAATTGATAGTCGTTAGTCTCGCTAAAACTCGAGAACGGCTGGACCGATTTGGCTAATTTTGGTCTTGAATTATTTGTGGAAGTCCAGAGAAGATTTAAAAGGTAGAAAAATATGAAAATGCTCGGAAATAAATAAAAAGAACAATTTTGTTTTTCCTTTGATGTGTCCCCTGTTGGACGGATTCCTTTTGTTTTCTTTCATTTATTGATTGGCATGGCGTGAGGCACTACGAAGTCTGCCAGGTCAGCTAGTTCTAAATAAAATTCTTCTGAACCCTTTTTATTTAAATGAAAAATTATTATTAATGGGAATGCTCCTAGCATTCAGGCAGATGGCATCTTAGCGCAAAATTCGAACAAAATGTATTTGCAGAGTCGCACTACATCATCATCATCATGATTATCATCGTCTCAGACTGTCCACTGCTGTGAGTCGCGCTACACCTGTTATGAACTTGCTGTAGTGGTACTAGAGTAGAAGATAAGCCGATTGATAAAAATAAAATCCTTTAGAAATTCGTCAAGATTTGTATTTAAGTATATAAAAAATACTTGGAGATACCTACCTAGTTTCTGAAAAATTTAAAATATTTATTTTTGTACAGTATTGTGAGCAGCCGCACTTTCTTTGGCTGATAGTAATGAAGTAGGAAACCTATGGAAATGAAACGTCAACCAAAATTTCGTGCCACTGTGACGTCATCTGGCCACAAAACATGGCGGCTTTAGTGCTGTACAAAAGATTTCAATGTTATCAGGTTTTATCGATAAACGTTCTTGGCTCATTTTATTTTAAATATTGTTGAGTATTATTTATTTGTAGAATTGTGCAAATATGATATGATTTAGATGGGTGAAATCTAAGACAAGTTCGTCCTTCGAATTTGCCAAGTAAACGATATGATGATTTTTAAAAGTTGCTACACTGATTTTATAAAGTTGTCGTTTGTCGCAAAACATAAAGATATGGCGTAGTTCAAAGCCATCAGCCCATTTCCAGCATGCTAAATGTTATCGTATTTTGAGTACGTGTTTTTCTTAGACTATTACAATCTATTTTAATTGTTTTGCTGACTCTATAGTCCGTAACATACTACCGCAGCGCACCTCAAGGAAGGTGCGCCGCACCATTTGAATCACTTTCGCTTGAGAGTGATTCAAATTTTAAACTTATCAAGGGACCGCGTGAAAAAAAAAACACCTACAGAACATTTATTCATTAATTACAAACGTCATTCCTTGTGACTTCCTCTCTAAAATCACTTAATTATTAAATATTTAACAAATTTACAATAGTGTGTTACTCACTGCGGAATAAAACTATTTTATTTAAATAGTTCCGAAGAGATTTTGTCGGTAGCCTTTTTCCCGAAATATCTAAACAGAATGTCTAAATATGTTTTGATGACATATTTTAAAGTGACACATATTTATGATTAGTGTCATGATCAATAGATTCCGACCGAAAAATGGATTTTTCGGATGAGGGCTCCATAATTAATTTAAATACATATAGATAATAGTTTTAGGACATCGACTTTCTTGAGATCCTATAAAATAAGTTTTAATAATTATTTTTGTATGTTTTAAGCATGATAAATTATGAAATTTTATATAATCAATCATATTAAATCGATATCATAGTCAATAAATAATGTACAACCCAAAACAGACGGCCGAACTGACGTAACAATGACATTTGGCGCGCTAAACATGGCGGATTTTCGGCCTCATTAGACGGAGACGGAGATATTTACGTATATTCATGTTTCATTTTATGTACGCACTGAAATACTGTTATATTGTTTTCCTGCGAGTTAAAGTGCTGAGTAAGAACGAGATAGATATATATTTATGTATGTGCCTTCAAAATGGGTGCTATTTATATAAGCAATTGTACGTATAGAACAATATGTCGTGTCCCTACTATATAGGTCTATGGCTGATAGGTACTTTGAAAAAATGACATTGACATTAGACAAATTGCACACAATGTCAAAATATTTTTTGCGAGAGTTAAATTGCTAAACATAATTAATAATGTATGCATTGAAGCCTTAAAATTATGATGAATATCTTTTATGATGAATATATTACATCTATGTGAATTTCATTAATTCTCACGTTTCTTACTGGTATGATAGCCTAGATTGTTGCTCTAAGTCAATGTTGATAAAGACTATTTTCGCGCGTACACTTGGAACCAAAATGGCAGGAAGGGTAACATTTCGCATTAATCGCTGTAAAGTGAAGATTACATTGTGATTTTCGTAAAGTGAAGTGTATGTGTAACGTGTGTTTATAGAAATGTGGAGATAGTTGATAAAATGGGTTCACAAACACTAGAGATATTGCGTCAAGGTGTTTGGGCGTCTTTAACTGGGGGATGGTTTTATGATCCACATCAAAATTTGTTTTGCAACACGGTCCACCTTTATATCTGGCTGTTTCTACTATGCGTACCGTTCTCAGTCTATTTGGTGAGTGTGACAATAAACATCTAATTGGAACTTGGATAATTTAGGTTAGAAAACGTAATGTTCGTAAATCAGGTCATATTGTTTTTGTTGTTCTGAGATGTGATAGGTAGTACTTTAGTTATGCTTTTATAAGTCCTTATAGACCTCATAAATTTAGAAATACGTACCGTACGTACGTTATTGCGATTTCCCCAATATTTAAACAAAAAATATTTTTTATGACTTTTTATTAAAAGACATGTTCTGCCTTGTGATTGTACAAAATAAGCTATTAGGAAGAGTTGCTATGTTATAGCACCAACAATTATCTCCATTAAGAACACAAAATCTGTGGAGTGCTATGACATGTAATTCATATAAAATTGAATTAGAACCCTGGGCAGAGAGTGAGATGGCTGTGCTCCTGGCATTGCCAGCTTCCTTGAGTGACATTAACCACTTATTGCCATCAGATTATGAAATTCTTAACCTAAGTTTTTTTTTGTTACTAGTATTAGGGTTTTGACAGATCCAAAACATTGTGAAACAAGCTTAGACATATGGTAAACAAACTGCTTTGATGCATTAGTCATTTCCTTGTTGCGGGGTATACTTTTGGTTGTGTGAATGTGTCATGATTTTGTACCAACTAAGCATAATTATGGGAAGTGTTGCTTTTCTTCTTTGAAGAAAACAGCATCTGTTGTGTAACGGGATCTCTAAAAAGCTTACAGTGATGCTACCAAATAACATGCTGTGACATTGACGTTGCTTCCTTTGCTTCCAAGATTTGATGCTCATGACCCTCTGATTATATGAACAAAACCAAAAAACCATTGTAGTTGCTAAATTGGCACTACTCCTTTGCAAGGATGTGTACCAAACGCAATATCGACTTGCTTCAGCAATTTATCAAAATCAAGAAACTTCCTAATGGGTTGAAGCCAAGAGATATTCAGTGTCATTATTTTGTCTGTTAACAACTGCTCCAGTATTACAAAGGGTTTTGATCACATTATGATGGGTAACGAAAAATGGATTCATTATACCAATCCTATCTGCAACACTGTCTGCAATCAGTCCTAAGATTAAATGGATTTGTTACATGTGTCTCAGGTGGATACTTATTTAGAAAGCTTCCCAGTGAAAGCATTCTCCTATTGTGTTGTTAATTTCTTGTATTCATTCCCTGGATATCAATCCTTTTTAGTTGCTTTCAGTAGCTGATGACCAGAGTTGATGCTAAAATCGGAAACTTGTTTTTGTATTGTATTCTGGACAGTTATAATAATTCCTTCTTTACTTTTTTGCAGTTCAGCATTCTAAGGATCTCTGTATTTGTAATAAACTAGATGTATTGGTTATATTTCTGGGTAGGCATTCATTTGATCACAATTATGTTGAAGTCCATGGCACCACCCTACATTTGGGTACATAGTAAAATTTTGTACATAATAGAGAGAAACTATTTACAAATAGGGAAAAAAGTTAAGCAAATGTGTTGTGAGAACTTAGATAAATCATTAAGTAAGGTTGTTTTCTTACCTTGTATCCAATATGAGCATTTGAAGAGCAGCCTTCTGATTCAATTCCTAAATTTAAAAACATTAAGAAAACATAATTTTTTTCTTTCAGTATTTCCCACCATCAAGCTTAGGTTGGATCATATATTGCATCCTTGTAGCTGTACTATTCACAGGATTAAAGCTTCTGAATAGAAGCCTACATCATTTGTATGACACCTCCGAGTTCATAGTTGTACAACCTTCTGATGACCCTAACACCTCAAATGAGAACAATACGTAAGTACTCTTTATTATCTTCCTCAGCTAATTATATGAATGAAAAATGCTTTTGTGTAGTGGTTTTGTGAGTGCGAATGTTTTTTGTCATTCTATACACATACCTTCATTTACATCTCATACTGCTATTTAACACGTTGCCTGTCCAGAGTATTTTGGTTAAGTACCCGTGACGCCCATTTTTTTTTTCGGCTTAACTATTTCATTTTATGTACTTATGAAGTACATGTAAGTGCTTTTCAAAAAACACTTTCAAAAACAACTAAAATACTGAATTTCATGCATGCATTAGTTTTAATGCACAGACGTGCCAGCTAGAATACCGTGCATTACTTATAATGCACGAACGTCACAGCTGGACCAAAAATGCATTATATATAATGCATGGACAGGCAACGTGTTAAGATAAAATATTACATTAAAATCTTATCTTATAGATTAGGTACTGCTTTAAAAATTATGCAATACACCGTTATGGTGGTAGTGCATTTTGTAAACCCATACGGATATATTCCACCACCCCACCTATTTTTGATATGAAGCAGTAATGCGTTTCAAATTGTAGGATGGGCCAGCCGTCGTACTATAAAACAGAGACTTAGATCTTATATCGTAAGATGGGTGGCGACATTTACATTGTTGATGTGGATGTACTCTGGTATTTACTTAACCCCTGGTGGATCACGAACTCGAACATCCATCTAAGAAATTAAAATAATCTAAATATACCCCATGAGTGTACTAAAATTGTGTTACACCCAATCTAGTGGCAAGCACAGTTACCAGTGTAAATGCTGTTGATTGTTGCACGCTGGTACAATACTCAGTAAGCGGTACTGCATATGCTTTTCTGAATCCTTTAGTTGCCTTAAAATACTCCATACTCAAAATAGACTATCAAGTGCAAAGCCCTTCCTGATTGCACTTCAAATTATTCAATATTATGTATATGACATGGGTAACATTTGATGCCTCCAACCATAACACACTATCCATTCGTACAATATTGTTCATATTTTTGCACAAAACCACCCTTAATATGTTATAACTAAATTAACATCAATATACTTTCGACTTATAAGATTAACTACAAAAAATAGAATTGAATAATTATAATAAGACCAAATTAACAGTTCCAAAAATCTCCTTAAAAGGTTTACCTGATCACATAAGCATGCTATATTTTATGCTATTAATTTCTATCAACATCTATTCATGATCGGAAAGATTTTGATCTCTTAATTCCCTACAAATAAGATGAGATTTGCCTTGCTTAATTTTGGTAAACTTTAGGGGTTTAATAGAGTAAAATAAAAAAAAATTAAGGAAAATATGTTTTATTTTATTTTTTATTTAGTACGGACGAGGGCATCGAGATGCAGATGATGAAATTGACAGCTGCAGCCGCATCTGGAACTGACAATGAATCAGTCACATCCCTCGAGTACCACAAACCCAACAATAGCACTATAGGTATGTGATAATAATTTGATAGGCAGCAGTAGGCAGCAGTTTGGCTCTACCCCTGGCATTGCTGAAGTCCGTGGGCGATTGTAACCACTCACTATCAGCTGGGCTGTATACTCGTATGCCTAAAAGGTCAATAAAAAAACGGAATAATGATCAAAACAAAACATCTAAATTCTTCAAGTGTGAGTTTTGAGTATAGCCAAGAAAACGGATGCTGAATAGCCTATACGCCAGAAACCAGAATTCATGACTGATTCGTGGTTAAAATAGCTAGGGTCGTAGGTACCCTACATAGGTTTCTGTTCGTTCGTGGAACCATTGGGTGTTGCCAAAACCCCCAGTGCTACTCGCTAAGTTTTCATTATTTCATACGCTGCGATAACAATGCCCGACGCGCCATCACTTTGACCGCACACAAATTTGAGCTTAAATTCTATTTACAGCAACTATGTCTTTTAGATAATAGGATTATGAAAAGAAACAGCATTTTTTAAAAGTAAAGTATGTAGAGAATCTTAGTGGCAATACGGATTCGAAATCCATTTAACTAGTGCGAGTCACACTGTGTGACTGAATAGAATAATGTATATTGAAAAGAAAGAGATACAGAAGTTTCTCTTCGATTTCTATTTTCAGATTTAAAAGTAGACGTCCATCGTAAAAACAGTTCCGAAACAAGCATAGAAGACAGCGCTATATCATCGAAACAAGCAGAGCCTGTAGCGACTACCAAATCAGATTTATGTGTCGCTCAACCGGCAGACGTTCCCGGTCCATCAAGAAGCCGTCCAACAAATAGAAGTAAATCCAGATCAGGCAGAAGAGAACAGAGAACTTCCAAAAGAAGAACTTACGGGAACAGAATAGAAGAATTGATCGAAGCTTCTAGAAACCCTCGTACAGAAAGCAACGTGCCCAATCATATTTTAGTAGAAGACGGTCCCTTTGCAAAAGTTAGTCGGCGGTACAATGAGTGTCCCCACAGACGACCTACAAACCGGGATTGTTTTAAAGAATGGTTGTATTTAGATGGTCATGAAGCTGGGGAGCCGTATCAATCCAAATTTGCCCGACAGCTGAGCTCCGACTCTAGGGATAACTCGGAGCCCAGCGTCGGTCCTCCGTCACCAAAAAAACGTATAGCTCACAGGCGTAGATACACTATATATCCTTACGAAAGCTGTACTAAGTCTGCGATGGCTTTAGCGACCGGTCAATCATCTAATATGAGAAGGAATTCAAACTCCACGATGTCAACTATACAATTGCCCCTTCTGAATTCGACTGCGCAACTGGTTTCCCATATGAGAAGACATTCTAACAACGCTGATACAGGGTTTTTTGCCAGCGTTGAACTTGGCGAGTACATGATGGTTAAAAAGGAAGCACCAGTAGGAGACGTTGAAAAGAATAAAGGGAAAAGCCCAGGCGTTCGAAGAATAAAAAGTGCTGCCCTGGAAATAGGGTGTCCACTTCCTAGTGTATCTAACTTATCCCCCCATCCTAATAGTGCTGAAACGATAGGTGGTCAAATGTTAAAGAACCCTAAAAGTGCTGTAATACCTCCCCCCAGCAAAAGTCTTACGCGAGGCCCCCATTTAAATCTTTATCCCAAGAATGAGAACGGAGAGGGCTGCAGTTACCCTTACTTGACATACGGGTCAGAAATTGTTTATCCCATAGCAGAAATTTCTGATGAAATGCAGACATCCCAAAAAGAGACTGATTTAGACTCTAGCGGTGAGAGTTATAGTGATTACGATGATGAAAAGCAGTTCCGGGGATTTGATTGGGATGCTGAACAGTCTCTGGCGATGAGATCCAGCGACTCGGACTACGAGAACAACGGTTCCAGGTCACCATTGTTAGAAAGGCCACCTGGAATCAGAGTGGTCCGAACAAAGAGCCACGGTGATTCAAAAAAACATTGCTGTGAACGCCACAGCAATTCCAAACACAATCAGGACTCTCAATACGACAGATCTAAGTGTGTCAGATTAAAAAGATTCAAACATGAACTAGACAATTATGAAAAGCATGCTGAAAGGCAATCGGCGCCTTGCGATTGCAAATCTAATGTTGTATATTTCGACAAAACTAGTGCGAGCTCGAAAGATTTGCTAATAGAGAAATCTAGCTTAGAATCAAACGATAATCCACAACAAGAGCAAAAAGTAGAAGAATCAAAAACTGTCGAGAAAAAACTGTGGGACCACGATATATTTAATTCTAGCAGCAGTAGCAGTTGTGACGTAGATAGACCTAATACTAATGTTGATAAGAACCACATTCCGGAGACAGAGGAATCACAGCTAACTGGTGACAGTAAAAGTGCAGATGAACGAAGTGTATATAGTTTAGACTGGTTGTTTGAAGAGACTGCTAAACGTGGCGTTTACAAAGAAGACTCTCTCAATCCTGACGAGGTTTTATCACAAAACGTCGCAATCGCCCTAGGAGAGTCTTCGGTTAACGTCCCAAAAAATTTAGGAGCTATACCGAAGCAATTAAAGAGCGCGACGCGGTCCCGTGCTTCATCTCAGAAAGAAAACAAGAAAAGGGATTCAAAAAAGGAAAAAGACGATAGCCAAAATGAGGAAAGAATGCTTATGGAGTCGGCAGAGGCGCAGGCCGCTTGCGCCTTAGTTCAAGGGTTGGAGTGTTTGTTTGCTGCGACGAACGCCAACACGGTCGTAATGCCCCCTCCGAACCGAGACGAGCGATCCAGGGCTCACAGGCAAAGCCTCCGCGGTGACAGAGAAAACGTACATAAAACTAGGAAACGATCTATAGAGGAAGTAGCCCAGACATCAACAAGCACTCTCTTGCCGACATCAATGCCACTTTTGGCGGCATTTTTAAATTCTAGAGTGGATTTTACCCCTTGCTGTGCTTCGACAATGGGGCAAGCCTGTGAGAATACTACGACAGAACCATCACAAACTCAGGAAGATGGTCAAAGGCTCCGACCATTGATGGACCGCAACCATCGACATAGAGTCAGAAAAATCAAACGCTCCACCCGTAAAAGGAATAACTCTTCGTCGCAGAACAACCCCGAGACTAAGGACAACCAGTCCAATGCTGAAAATTGTAATAGTTCAACTAACGTTCACTTTGCTAAGTCATTTGATGACACGAGCGACGGAGCCATACACTGTTTCATGGACGAATACGGTAATTGGATGTCGTATACTTTCGATAAAAACGGCTGTGCTCGTGTGCAAGCGCAGCCCATACCGCTACCGGAGAAAGAGGACGGAACCAGAATAAACAGGGTAACCCACACAGACACGGCGGCGGACAATTCTCAGGAGACCGCTGGCGAAGGTAGCTGCGGCTCCCTGGAGTCTGAAGCCGGAAACAGCGAGAGCTTAGCGAAGACCAAACGCGGGGACAGCCTGGACCGGAGCTCCTCCAACCAAGGCAGCAACAACCCCTTACTGTCGAGCAGTAATAACGTTTCGACGGTAGTCCCAATAAATACGAATACTTCCAATAAACGGTTTTATGTTTTCGACGGCGGGACCGGAACGCACACAGATCAGCCTCGCTCGCCTGTGGCCTACGTGACGGATAGCTTGCTAGAACAAATCGAAGCGGAGAGGCAGTCCCGAATGGGCCTGCCTAGTATGCACATTAATTTGCTCATGAGGGAGCAGAGAGCTCAGCAGCAAGCACAGCAACCGGCCGTGGAAACTGCGTCGACGAATAACGTTTCGAGCATGATGCCGGCAATAGGAGAGATCTCCGAAGATAATGTCGAAATACACTTCAGAAATACAATATCGAAGCTCATAGATGAGATCGGTAAAATGAATCAACCAAAGCCACCGCCTGACCAGCCCAAGGGCTACTACAAATACAAACTGTCCAAATGTATGGAAGTTAAAGTTACAATGGACAGACTAAAGTTGATGGCGTTATTCGACAGAAACTTGACATTTTCGGAGACTTTGATTACGATATTGCTGGCCGTCATGGTGTCGGTGTTGGGTTCCATGGTGCTAAGCCTCGGCTTCTACAGGGACATATACGCGTTTTGGTTTTGTTTCATAATAGCCGGAAGTCAATATTCGTTGTTGAAAAGCGTTCAGCCGGATTCGGCATCGCCCGTCCACGGCTTCAATAAAATGGTGCTCTTCTCTCGGCCGGTGTACTTTTGTTTATGTACAGCACTGTTGTGCGGGGTGCACACGTACATGCAGCAGAGCGGGGCGCCCTCAGACGAACATTCCAGAAGTAAACGTAGCGCCGTAGAAATGAAGCCCTTGACGATATACGGCTTCCAAATGAACGAAAGGGATTTTTTGTACGTCGTTCAAGAAATATTATCGAAGTTCCTTTTGTTCTTTCCGCTGGCTTTTAGCTTGGGACTATTCCCGCAAGTGAACACTTTCCTTATGTACTTGCTGGAACAAATTGATATGCATATTTTTGGTGGGAACGCGACGAGCAGTCTTAGCGCCGCTGTATACTGCGTGGCTCGGTCGATAGCGGCCGTCTGCATACTTTACGGATTCGCGTATAGCGGCCTGATCGAAGGCAAGAAATCTCAACATCAGAAACACAATATTCTTTTCTCCATATTCTGCGGCCTATTGGTTCCTATATCGTACCACTTAAGTCGCAGTGCGAGCGATTACACACACATTTGGAACTTGATAAAGAAACACCTACTTCCACCGGAGTTGTATGTGGTGCACGGTCCCGAGTGCGCGCCCGAACCAGACAAAACAGAACCGAGCTTACTGGCCGAAGACAAGAAGGACGGCTCTGAAAGCAACATCTCCAAGCAGAACTCGATTGGAAGTTCCGCCTCTAAAATCAACTTCAGTTCGGAGACGAATATCGCGCGGACTCAGAAGAGGTCTCACGCGTCGAGTGCGAGCTCTTTGAAGATGGACCCCAGGGGGGACACGATGAATTCTACGACCTCTTTAAGGACGGATCCGACCGCGGAAGCTGAAGACAAAAGTCAAGACTCAATGAACACCTCGAAGCAAGACAATACAGACAAGCCTGATGAGGAGGATATGGAGGATCCGTTGCCGAAAAAACTGCAGGCCACTGTCAACGCGCGTCTGAAGAACGACGTTATAGTCTGCACATTCCTCGGTCTCTTTGTGTTCGGTCTGCACTGCACCACAGTTTTCACCACGCTCAAACCTCAACTCAATACGGTAAGTGTTTTGAAATGAATGTATAGGTTACAAAATGTAGTACCTTATTAAAAATAACCTCAATTTTGCGTCGTGAATTAAAAGTTCTTTGTCGTAGCAAGGATAGTAATCCTGTTTATATAATGAAACTAAATTCATAATTTGAACAGCATTTTACATCAGTTTAATTTGGTATATTGAGCCAAACGACATTAAGTAACATGTTTACGACTTTATTTTGTGAAAACTTTCAAGGATTATAAATAAAATGTGATAGTTCCAATGCTTTAGAAGAAAAAAAAAGTAATCTAATTAAAATAAAAAAGTGTTATCTCCATCTTCCCTTAAAAACGAATATGAATATGAAGACGAAGTCTAAAAGCAGCGTGACCACCTATTTCTGCCGGGAAGCAGTCATGGCTATGACTACCGACTCCAATTAAAGATACTACAGTACCAAAACTGTGGTATACCTCTACTGATCCTTATCCCACTATGTGGGGTTGGTGCAAAATATTCCATTTTCCATTCAGGCCTATCATACGTCGCGTCTGCACTCAAAGGATATCCTCTTTCACAAAGCCAATACAAGTATCTTTAGGACGGCTTTACAAAAAAAGCTACAGTAAACAATGTACAAACGGTTGTGCTTCTCTGTAGGTGCTATGGATAATAGCTGGTATATTAGGTTGGATACTGCACTACCTGTTGCCCCAGCTACGCAAACAACAGCCGTGGCTGTGCTTAGCGAGCCCGGTCTTGAAGCAGCACGAGCACGCGCAGTACGAGGTCACGGAGCCGGCCAAGGTTATGCTGTTCGAAAAGGTGAGACGAGGGCCGCATTGACCCTTAACCCTTCGACTGCCGTGTAGGTCACCGGTGCCCTACGCACTAAAGTATTTATGTCGATTTCTGTTACTAAGCGCATGTTTTTTTTTAAAGCTTAGATGGGTGGACGAGCTCACCCCACCTGGTGTTAAGTGGTTATTGGAGCCCACAGACATCTACAACGTAAATGCGCCACCCACCTTGAAACATAAGTTCCAAGGACTCAGGTTTATTTGTAACGGCTGCCCCACCCTTCAAACCGAAACGCATTACTGCTTCACGGCAGAAATAAGCAGGGTGGTGGTACCTACCCGCGCGGACTCAAGAGATCCTACCACCAGTAAACCAGTTGCCTAACGATGCTTTCTTTTGTTTGTTAATGTAGGTTTTAGTCTCTTAGAAATAGATTCATTCTCAGTATCTTCAGATTCGTCTTTCTCAGTCTATTAGAAATTCCGGCGCCTTAGCAACAGAAATCGACTAGTTACTTCAAGGGCACTTTGTAGGGTGATCTACATGTCAGTCAGAGGGTTTAAATTATAGGGTTCCTATTGTCTATTTGTCTTAAGCTGTCTATGGTGTGGTTAGTAGGCTTACTTCAACATTCGATAAAAAACAACTAATATTATAAATGAGAAAGTAGCCGTCTTGGTTGATTATCTTCCACGAGGAAACTGATGAATTGATCTTAACACATTGGACGCCATAGACATCGCGTATCCGACACTATATTTCCCCTCTTATATATCAGAGTCGTCCAAAAACAGTTGTTTTTGTAAATACTTATAGAAAAAGCCGATGTACTCGCTATTTTCCGAATAGTCAAATAACAGACATGCGAGAAAGTCTAACCGTCTTTCCCTGTGCTAAGAGACTAAAAGTGGTTCGACGTTTTAAGAATATCCAATAGTATTGCTTACGCCACACCGTCTCCACAAGCTCGTCCATGTTAACCCCGGGGTCTTTTTTTTTATAGCTTAGATGGATAGACGAGCTCACAGCCCACCTGGTGTTAAGTGGTTACTGGGGCCCATAAACATCTACGGCGTAAATGCGCCACCCACCTTGAGATATAAGTTCTAAGGTCTCAAGTATAGTTACAGTGACTGCCCCACCCTTCAGACCGAAACGCATTACTGCTTCACGGCAGAAACAGGTAGGGTGGTGTACCTATCCGCGCGGACTCACACGAGGTCCTACTACCAAGCTGAGTCAGACTCCCCCGTAAGACCCTCGGAGTGTACCGCGACGTAAAGTACCGTCGTTGTGCAGTTGTTCGTGTACCTGTGCTTCGTGGAGCGGAACGTGGTGTATCCGGCCGTGGTGGTGGCGGCCACCGCACAGGACGCGCCCGCCCTCGCGCTCAAGTACGGGGACGCCGTGGGGGCGCTGCTGGTCTGCGTGTGCGCCCTCAAGTGTCAGTATCCACGACCAAACTATGCGACTCTGTCACTGGTTTCAGTTTTTAGCGCCCTCAAGTGTCAGTATCTGCGACCAAACTATACGACTGTGTCATTGATGTCAGTTTTTAGCGCCCTCAAGTGTCAGTATCTACGACCCCCTACCCAAACTATACGACGGTTTCAGATTTTTTTTACAGCTTAGTTGGGTGGACGATCTCACCGCCTAACTGGCGTTAAGTGGTAACCGAAGCCCATAGACATTTAGGACGTAAATGTCGCCACCCACTTCGAGACATGAGTTGTAAAATCCCAGTTACAACGGCCCTTCAAATCTAAACGCATTACTGCTTCACGGCAGAAATAGGCAGGGTGGTGGTACCAACCACCAGGGAAAACTGTTTCAATATGTAGTAGTACTATTTTTTCAATTGAAAAGGCAAAGGTATCATACCATACCGCCTAATCTTTTGTGTATTCTTTTTTAGGAAAAATAATCTGGTTGGTGGTTGGTAAATGGTGGTTTTTTACTGAGACTTTTCAGTGGACTTTTTCGAAGATCCCGAGAAGCTAGCTACGTTCAGCGACTTTGTTTAATTATCTCACATTGGGGTACTTTCGCGGATACTGACTGATATATTAGAATTCAATTATTTCGAACATGTAAAATTGTAGTGAAATTCAAATCCGACAGTTATTTTACACTTTAAGTCAATGTAGATAAGGTTCATTTCGCACGGACAGGTCTTCGACACGCTTATTCGGAGCCGGACAGCCAATACCTGATAGTGGTGTTCGCGGTTCTAATCTTCCAGAAGGATCTCAGCAGCCGGGGCACTTCAGAAACGTTTCTAGTCGATTATTTCGTAACGGCCATTATATTCAGCAAAGTCTACGAATTTTTACTAAAGGTAAGTTCTATTTCTATTACGCTTTTATTAGCTTCAGACGTATGCACGTTTGTAACGGAATCTTTGAACATTATTTTGACCCCCTTCAAAATGTCGAATTAACTCGAAATTTGGTAAACTTCTTAAGGAACGATGGCAATTCAATATTTAAAAAAAATGAAATTCAACTAAACAATGAAAAAGAAATAATAGTTTAAAAAAACTAACAAAATACTCTTTTATGGAAAATCCAACTAAAAAATAGAAAATATTTTATTATAAATTTGAATTAAAAATAGTGTAAGAAAAAATGATTTTATTGTAAAAAAAGCGTAGGGTTCATGGAATCAGTAGTTATAAATATTTTATGAACAGATATGAGTAGAAAGGTTATTTTGATAATATCCTGAAAAGCACCATCGATCCTTGACGTTATCGATAGTTTTTGCCAACTTGCCAAACAAATATTTTTACTGTCGGTACAGTACCCGACAATAAGCTTGCACTTCGACCTTTGGAAAGAGACAATCGGGCAATTTCGCTTCTTAGAGCGCCATCTCTGTCTATGCGTGCATGTAGTGAACACCATAACGTAAATTCCGTCGACCATGACCCACGAGATAGAAGTCACGATTTAGCGATATGACAGTAACCCTTGCATTAGACATCTTTAGCTACACTAGGATTACGGACCCCGGTAACCGTACTCGTCGAACTTTGGCAAAGGGTTCGACGTGCAACCTAACCTAAACATCAGCCCGCTGAGTTTCTCGCCGGATCTTCTCAGCAGGTCGCGATTCCGATCCGGTAGTAGATTCATTCGCGAAGCCGCTAGTCTTGAGTTGTTAGGTCTCCCTTGGAGGCGCTCGGGCAGCTATAAGCAAATCCCACCCCTCCTGGCTGAGACCTTGCTCGCACTCCTGATAATCTCTCAAACATAAAAAAAAAGATATAACCGTCAACCCTATCTTTGTACGCCTGGCGCTTTTGTGACGGAAATTAACGTGTCTATGATCACAGAACTCTCGATTTCATAAAACTTCAACATACTAGTGAAAGAAAGATATATTTAACGTACAGGTACAGTTCGTTGTGACGTACATAGCGCCGTGGCAAATCACGTGGGGCAGTGCCTTCCACGCTTTCGCCCAGCCCTTCTCGGTGCCGCACTCCGCCATGCTGTTCCTGCAGGCAGCCCTATCCGCCCTCATATCATCGCCTCTGACGCCAGCCCTAGGTATTAATAGAGCACTACTGGTTCCCAGCTAGTCGAAATCCGACTATAATTAATTGAAATTATAAGCTTGTACGCTATTATGATTATATTGTCAAAGACTATTTTATACTTTCATAATCACAGATTTCACTAAGACTACACTATAGACAAATATTAATAATGACAAACAATATTCAATATATTCTCAATTTGACCACAAACTATATATAGTAGAGTATAATAATATAAACCACATGGAAGAGAGACCCTGTTCTTAGTTAATTTGTTTTAAAGAGTGAATTATGTAAAATTTGAAAATAAAAATATTTTTAGAATCAACCTATATAGTGCTTATGGATGAACAGATCACCTTAACCCATGATACAATAGTAAATAAAACACTTAATTGTACTTAGGTTCAAAAAGTATTATATGAAAAATTATTATATGTATGTATGTATATGTGTATATATCTATTTACGCTTATGAGAGAGAGAGAGAATACACTTTATTGCACACCAACACAATTTACATTCAAAAAAACAATAAAAAAGCACATATGTACAATAGGCGGTCTTATCGCTAAAAGCGATCCCTTCCAGACAACCGTTTAATTTACAGAAATTCTGTAAAATATAAAAATATAGCAGGTATGTTGCGGTGTACCATAGACAATACATTATTATAGAAAATACCTAGTCAGGTCATAAATTCTGTCACATGTTTAATGTAAAATAATTGAAACAAGTTTATTCATTATGTAACCATTCATATACCAAAATGAACTTAACAAAACATAGATTCTTATGACACTAAAGTTTATTCAAAATGACCTCCGTGATTTTGAATACAGGCCTTCAATCTGCGCGGCCAGTCGTCTATCGCAGCACGAACGAGGTCCATGTCAATATCGGTGGCTGCCTTAATCAAGGATGTCTTGAGTGACTCCAAATTGGGATGAGGCTTTGAGCACGCCTTTTCCTCCAAGTGTTGCCATATCTTGTAATCTAACGGATTCAAATCTGGACTGGAGGAGGGCCAGTCTTCGTGCCGGATGAAGTCGATTTCACGCGCCGCCAGCCAGTCTTGTGTGCTCTTCGCTCTATGAGCTGGCGCCGAATCTTGTTGGAATACCCAGTGCCTGTTATTGAACATGGTATGAGAAACAGGTTCCACAAGGGTCGTCAGGACTGTATTTTGATACACAACTGCATTCGTTTTTACACCTTTCTCACAAAAATGTACCTCTGTTAAGCCCCAATAAGCAACTCCCAACCATATCATGAGCGAGGATGGAAAATGACCTCGTTGGACACGCGGAATACGGTTGCTCGCTTCTTCACTACTGTGTGCGTACACCTTATCATTTTGTTTGTTGTAACTCTCTTGTACTGTAAAATTTTTTTCATCCGAAAAAAGAATTTCCCGATATTTTTTTCCCGCGTACCGCTTCAACAAAGCGCGGCATCTCTTCAGTCTCAGGTCCATTAGACGAGCATTCAAACGATGTCCTGTTTTTCTTCGATATGCCCGAAGCCCTAAGTCTTCATTTAACACCCTTTTCACCGTGGTTCTGCTTAACCCCATCTGAAGGGCCAACAGTTTCTGATTACGTTTGGGATTTCTTTGAATTCGCGCCTTCACAGCTTTTATCACTGCTGGAGTCCTAACAGACCGAGGGCGACCACTTCTTGACCTGTCATCTACACTAGAGTCTTCATTGTATCGTTGATGGTACGATAAACGAATCTTTTGGTTATATTCAAATTTTTCAGTATGTTAAAAATTTGAATTGGCGCGTAACCGCAACGATGCAACGCAATAACTGCAACACGGTCTTCTTTAAGCGTCCACTCCATATTTAAAAATTAGTAAAAATTCTAAAAGTATACATTTTTATTTTCATGAACAATTCGAAATTCGAATTCAATAAACTTTTTTGTGGCCAGCATTCTAAAAGAAAAGTTTTTACTGTGTGACAATACTTATGACCTGACTAGGTATATACATAAAATAAACAGATATATACCGTTTACATATAATATATACCAATATACATACTTACATACAATACATACTAATATACTTACACACACACATAATAAATCAACAGTATGGTTATGTGTGGCTTATGAATGGTGTGTATGTATACATTGTGTATGTATTTTTAATTTAATATAAAATTAATTGCACCTACCACTATTATTTTTGCACTACCTTTGGTTGACTGGTGGAGAATGCCTTAGGCATTGAGTCCGCCGATGTAAATTTTACATGAAGTGTAATAAATAAACAAAGTAAATTAGAAAAAATTAACTCACAACTAAAGTACAATGTCCGGACTTATTGCTGAAAGTTATCTCTTCCAGTCAGCCTTTGGATGGAGATGATTTTGGAAGATGTCATAGAAACAGTGCCTACGAGTGCAGACCACAGCTGGCTTGACTGTTACAGGTAGCGCCATCTTTATGACGTCATACGTGCGTCCGATAAAATTCTGGGAACGCGACTACAACACCAAGAGAGTCGACCAGAGCAACACCAGGCTCTCGTCGCAACTGGAACGGAACCTGGGGTCTGGTGAGTTCAATGATGCCGGATTATAACAGCCAAGCGTTCTGTGACAGTGTACAATATATACAACTTTATTTAGGGATGGGAAAAAATAATCTTAAAAAAAGAACTTCTTCTCCTCTAATTCAAAACTGCCAGCCTGGGGACCGTCATAATTCCACACCCATAGCACAAAAAAAAAAGAAAATAATAATCATCTAGAATGTTTTTGCTGAGTTAACTTATTAAATTTTATAAATAACTTTGTTGACTTTCTCTGATAAATTATAAGAACTTAATAAAACATAAGAAGAATAAATCAGTAAAATTCTAATATAATAAAATAAGTGTGGTTACATTATAGCCATTAAATCACTAATATATAAAGACATAGATTAAACATTGGGATACGAATTTTACTCGCAATTTCATTAGGTAGAAGAAGACGCAAATTAAAATGTATGTTCAATTTTTTTTTACAGATGACAACAATTTAAATTCGATATTCTACGAGCACCTGACGCGATCGTTGCAGCACTACCTGTGCGGAGACCTCATGCTGGGCCGCTGGGGGCAGGTGCAGCAGGGGGACTGCTTCGGTGAGACTCCACTCATCACTGTCTGACCAGCATGACCAACTTAACTGCTAATAATGCTACTATAGTGTAGCTACTGTATACGACTATAAACTATATACACAGCTTAAACTGGTGCTTTTAGGTACCTCAATTGAGCACCTGTTATCGTTCTCGTCGAACCCGTCGCTTGCGAAGAAGGGCTCGACGAGTAAATTAACCCATAGACACAGGCCACTGAGTTTCTCGTCAGATCTTCTCAGTGGGTCGCGTTTCCGATCCGGTGGTAGATTCATCCGCAAAGCAGTTGCTCTTGAGTCGTTAGGTCTCTTTCAGAGGCGCTCGGGCAGCTGTTAGCAAATCTCACCCCTTCTCGCTGAGCCTTTGCTCGCCCACCTGTTCTGGTGAAGCTAGAAAGGCCCCCAGGCCACCAGTAATCCTTCAATTCTTAAAAAAAAAATCTAAAACATTTTTTTTTCTTACCTATCTAGTGACCTCGAGGTGTCATACTACTCACCGAGTGAGTAGGTGAGCTCATGGGGCTTTAAATTGTGGAATGAATAATATGATAACCTTATTCCTTATTCTTTCACAGTTTTAGCATCAGATTACCTGAACTGCCTAGTGCATATAGTTGAAATGGGGAATGGACTAGTGTCCTTCCAACTGAGAGGCTTGGAGTTCAGAGGCACTTACTGCCAGCAGAGGGAAGTGGAGGCGATATCCGAGGGACCAGAGGATAATAGCGGTAAAATAAATTCATTCTCATTCATTAAAACATCCTTTTATAATATTTAACTAAATAAATAATTATTGAGTTTAGAAATACATGTAGTATTTATTATTTAATATGGTAAAAGAATAAAATCTTCAATTCTTTTTGAACAAAATTAGTGTTGGGGTTCAAGGGGAAGTTTGTAGAGTTCCAAAAGAGTATGTTGTTTGAGCACCTTTATTATGTTAGTTAAGTACAAATGATAGCGCGTTAACGAGTACGTGTTGCTAAGTGGTACTGCTATACAAGAATGTAATAAAATAATTGGACAGCACAACGACGACGCACGGCGCGTCAACGTATTAAGTTAGGTATGTACAAACCGTGCAATCAAAATGTTTTCGATACTTGAAGTTGTCGTGGCCTAACGGATAAGACGTCCGGTGCATTCGTGTTGAGCGATGCACCGGTGTTCGAATCCCGCAGGCGGGTACCAATTTTTCTAATGAAATACGTACTCAACAAAAATGTTCACGATTGATTTCCACGGTGAAGGAATAACATCGTGTAATAAAAATGAAACCCGCAAAATTATAATTTGTGTAATTACTGGTGGTAGGACCTCTTGTGAGTCCGCACGGGTAGGTACCACCACCCTGCCTATTTCTGCCGTGAAGCAGTAATGCGTTTCGGTTTGAAGGGTGGGGCAGCCGTTGTAACTATAATTGAGACCTTAGAACTTATATCTCAAGGTGGGTGGCGCATTTACGTTGTAGATGTCTATGGGCTCCAGTAACCACTTAACACCAGGTGGGCTGTGAGCTCGTCCACTCATCTAAGCAATAAAAAAAAAAAAAAAAAAAAAAACTTGAATATTTGTTGTATATATAAAAAAACACCGAGGTGCTTATTGACCCCCACCCCGCGTGGTGCAGAGGGCGCGTGCGGCGGGCGCTGGTGGGTGTCCCCGGGCGCGGCGTGGGCGCTGCGGTGGCTGGCGTGGCAGCTGGCGGCCGCGCGCTACGTGCTGGAGGGGTACTCCGTGTCCGACAACAGCGCCGTCTCCATGCTGCAGGTGTTCGACTTCCGGAAGGTGCTGCTCACCTACTACGTCAAGGTCAGCGCGTCTACACCATTGATTCGTGTATTGCGATTTGTTCACGCTGGTTGAAATTATGTGATGTGAAATTGCCACTGCGTTCATCCACAGTGCGTTTCCAGAGATATTTTTTGCCACGTACCATCCGGCTTTGGAATGAGCTCCCCTCCACGGTGTTTCCCGAGCGCTATGACATGTCCTTTATCAAACGGGGCTTGTGGAGAGTATTAAGCGGTAGGCAGCGGCTTGTGTCTGCCCCTGGCATTGCTGAAGTCCATAGGCAACGGTAACCACCCACCATCAGGTGGGCCGTATGCTCGTCTAACTACAAGGGCAATAAAAAATTAAAAGTAACCAAAACATAATTCTATCTTTATTGTAGAGCATCATTTACTACACGATACAGTCGAGTAAGTTAGAAGAGTGGCTGGCCTCTCCTACAATAGCCGAGGCTTTGAAACCAATAAATGAGAGGAACTTCGTCGACTTGGATCCAATATTCAATGTTAATCTGGATGAGGATTACGATTTTCGAGCATCTGGGATCACAAAGTGAGTGAACTTTAAGAATTCATTCTGAATTTTATGTTGCTACATGTTTACTTCTAATATAAAAATTGTAAAGTAACAGTAAAGTGGTAAAATGGTATGTATGTTCGTACAGAAGCAAGTTCGTGTCGGTGTACGGCGAGTGGGTGTCGGTATGTGCGGCGCGGCGGGGCGGGGCGGGGGGGAGGCGGCGCGGTGCGCGGGACGGCTCACTGGTGGCGCTGTGCTTCGCGCTCAGCCTGCTCGGCCGACGGGCGCTCGCCGCTGCACAGCACCTCTCCGCCTCCAGGTACAAATAGCTGCCTATACTCACGCGCTCGAGCGGGTGTGTCGTGGCGTGGCGTGGCGGGGCGGGGCGGGACGGGGCGGGGCGCTAACGTGACACGACGGGTTACAAAAGAAAGTAAAATAATTGAGGTCTAGTAGTTCCTTTAGGTGATGGCGTAGTTCCAATCTACTTTGCTTAATTCATTAAACAAGCAATAGAATATAACTGTCGGTACAGAACTTTAATGTCATTAAAATAAATTAAACTTAATATTCTATCGCACGTCACTTAAGTAAGGACTGCTTAAGAGTGTATTTAAAGAATAATGAGTATTTACAAATTGTGAAAACTCCTCGTTTTACTATCTACAGTTCACTAGATAAAAGTTAAGAACATATTGAAGGATCTATATCACGTTTAGTTATGATTCTCGTAAGTTTTCATAATGTAAATTAATTTGTACCAGTGGCCCCGCAGGAGTCGATATTCGACTATAATTAATTGAAATTATAAGTTTAAACATTATTATGGTTCTATTGTCAAACACTATTATAATTCGATAATATAATCACAGTATTCGCCAAAACTGCACTATAGATCAATAAATAATATTAAAGACAAACAATATTAATCTATTTTCAATTCGACTTTAAACAATAACAAAAGTTTCCCAATTGACAGTAAACAAAGAGTATATTTTTATGTATGTGTTGTGTCAAATACATGGTAGTGTGTGTAATGTTTTCTTTATTGATTTAAAGTATCTTTTATGCATTATTTAAAAAAAATATTAGCTTTGTGCACATCTTCTCTATATTCTCTATAAGTGTGAGAAATTTCATACTCCTCATCCGCGCAATTTTCGTAAAAAGGGGTACAAAGTTTACGTATTACTTCAGTTCACTTCACGTATTAATATATGTATAGATAATAACTAAAAATTGCGCACGTCCTTTGTAATGAGTGAAGTAAAGTGAGACGCTAGATGTGACCTGGCGTGGCGTGTCCGCAGCGTGGAGTTCTTCCTGTACGGGCTGCACTCGCTGTTCAAGGGCGACTTCCGCATCACGTGCGCGCGCGACGAGTGGGTGTTCACCGACATGGCGCTGCTGCACGCGGTGCTGGCGCCCGCCGTGCGCATGGCGCTCAAGCTGCACCAGGTACCGGCCCGCAACTATTCACTTTACTACTACTACTACTACTACTTTTTTTTTCTATTGAAGTGCAACTTCTTATTCGACTTCACACAAGGTAGCGTTAAACGTTTAACGCTGCCATGGAATAGAAAGAGACCAAGCAATATTACAAGAGCAATCTGGTTTAAGATGAAAAATGAAGAAGACCACAATACTACACATCGAGAAAGAAGTTTCACTTCATTCACGTGCACCAAGTTGCACGCGCACCGTTTTTTATTTATTTAAAAGAGCTGATTGTTGATTAAAATTATTACAATCACAGTTTGTATTTTGTCCGTTAGGTAAATAAGTATATTTTTTTGTAAAATCCAAAGGGATTTTACTGGTGGTAGGACCTCTTTACGAGTGGTAGGACCTTTTTACTGGTGGTAGGACCTCTTTACGGGTGGTAGGACCTTTTTACTGGTGGTAGGACCTCTTTACGGGTGGTAGGACTTTTTTCTGGTGGTAGGACCTCTTCTTGTGAGTCCGCGCGGGTGGGTACCACCACCCTGCCTATTTCTGCCGTAAAGCAGTAATGCGTTTCGGTTTGAAGGGTGGGGCAGCCGTTGTAACTAAACTTGAGACCTTAGAACTTATATCTCAAGGTGGGTGGCGCATTTACGTTGTGGATGTCCATGGGCTCCAGTAATCATTTAACACGGGGTGGGCTGTGAGCTCGTCCACTCATCTAAGCAATAAAAAAAAAGGGACATGCATATTAAAGATTGCTCTTAGAGATTTTTTTAACCCAATCGCTAGTAGTCTAGGAGGCTATTAAGCTGCATCTAGACGGGTAGGTGAGTTCACAGGCTCAACCTGAGATAAATTTCTAACACTATCCCTACCAAGAGCAGTGCTTCACTGAACCCACCATTGGATTAGAATCGTGATTCACAGAAGATCCGGTAGGAAACTCCGGCTTGTGTCCGTGGTCTAGGTTGCACATTTCTCACGCAGAGATTTTCGTGCAGGATCACTTCATGTTCCCGGAGGAGTACAGCAGCAGCTCAGCTCTGTACGCGGCCATCTCCGCGCACTCGCAGCGCCTCGTCATCTGCCACGAGGCGGCGCCCGCCTGGCGCTACAACGTGCTGCGGGGCGCGCCGCACCTCCTGGCGCTCAGGTGAGTCGCGCTATCGACCCGCGCGCTAGGGACACAACGCGCCCGTCATCTGCCACGAGGCGGCGCCCGCCTGGCGCTACAACGTGCTGCGGGGCGCGCCGCACCTCCTGGCGCTCAGGTGAGTCGCGCTATCGACCCGCGCGCTAGGGACACAACGCGCCCGTCATCTGCCACGAGGCGGCGCCCGCCTGGCGCTACAACGTGCTGCGGGGCGCGCCGCACCTCCTGGCGCTCAGGTGAGTCGCGCTATCGACCCGCGCGCTGCGGACACAACGCGCCCGTCATCTGCCACGAGGCGGCGCCCGCCTGGCGCTACAACGTGCTGCGGGGCGCGCCGCACCTCCTGGCGCTCAGGTGAGTCGCGCTATCGACCCGCGCGCTAGGGACACAACGCGCCCGTCATCTGCCACGAGGCGGCGCCCGCCTGGCGCTACAACGTGCTGCGGGGCGCGCCGCACCTCCTGGCGCTCAGGTGAGTCGCGCTATCGACCCGCGCGCTAGGGACACAACGCGCCCGTCATCTGCCACGAGGCGGCGCCCGCCTGGCGCTACAACGTGCTGCGGGGCGCGCCGCACCTCCTGGCGCTCAGGTGAGTCGCGCTATCGACCCGCGCGCTAGGGACACAACGCGCCCGTCATCTGCCACGAGGCGGCGCCCGCCTGGCGCTACAACGTGCTGCGGGGCGCGCCGCACCTCCTGGCGCTCAGGTGAGTCGCGCTATCGACCCGCGCGCTAGGGACACAACGCGCCCGTCATCTGCCACGAGGCGGCGCCCGCCTGGCGCTACAACGTGCTGCGGGGCGCGCCGCACCTCCTGGCGCTCAGGTGAGTCGCGCTATCGACCCGCGCGCTAGGGACACAACGCGCCCGTCATCTGCCACGAGGCGGCGCCCGCCTGGCGCTACAACGTGCTGCGGGGCGCGCCGCACCTCCTGGCGCTCAGGTGAGTCGCGCTATCGACCCGCGCGCTAGGGACACAACGCGCCCGTCATCTGCCACGAGGCGGCGCCCGCCTGGCGCTACAACGTGCTGCGGGGCGCGCCGCACCTCCTGGCGCTCAGGTGAGTCGCGCTATCGACCCGCGCGCTAGGGACACAACGCGCCCGTCATCTGCCACGAGGCGGCGCCCGCCTGGCGCTACAACGTGCTGCGGGGCGCGCCGCACCTCCTGGCGCTCAGGTGAGTCGCGCTATCGACCCGCGCGCTAGGGACACAACGCGCCCGTCATCTGCCACGAGGCGGCGCCCGCCTGGCGCTACAACGTGCTGCGGGGCGCGCCGCACCTCCTGGCGCTCAGGTGAGTCGCGCTATCGACCCGCGCGCTAGGGACACAACGCGCCCGTCATCTGCCACGAGGCGGCGCCCGCCTGGCGCTACAACGTGCTGCGGGGCGCGCCGCACCTCCTGGCGCTCAGGTGAGTCGCGCTATCGACCCGCGCGCTAGGGACACAACGCGCCCGTCATCTGCCACGAGGCGGCGCCCGCCTGGCGCTACAACGTGCTGCGGGGCGCGCCGCACCTCCTGGCGCTCAGGTGAGTCGCGCTATCGACCCGCGCGCTAGGGACACAACGCGCCCGTCATCTGCCACGAGGCGGCGCCCGCCTGGCGCTACAACGTGCTGCGGGGCGCGCCGCACCTCCTGGCGCTCAGGTGAGTCGCGCTATCGACCCGCGCGCTAGGGACACAACGCGCCCGTCATCTGCCACGAGGCGGCGCCCGCCTGGCGCTACAACGTGCTGCGGGGCGCGCCGCACCTCCTGGCGCTCAGGTGAGTCGCGCTATCGACCCGCGCGCTAGGGACACAACGCGCCCGTCATCTGCCACGAGGCGGCGCCCGCCTGGCGCTACAACGTGCTGCGGGGCGCGCCGCACCTCCTGGCGCTCAGGTGAGTCGCGCTATCGACCCGCGCGCTAGGGACACAACGCGCCCGTCATCTGCCACGAGGCGGCGCCCGCCTGGCGCTACAACGTGCTGCGGGGCGCGCCGCACCTCCTGGCGCTCAGGTGAGTCGCGCTATCGACCCGCGCGCTAGGGACACAACGCGCCCGTCATCTGCCACGAGGCGGCGCCCGCCTGGCGCTACAACGTGCTGCGGGGCGCGCCGCACCTCCTGGCGCTCAGGTGAGTCGCGCTATCGACCCGCGCGCTGCGGACACAACGCGCCCGTCATCTGCCACGAGGCGGCGCCCGCCTGGCGCTACAACGTGCTGCGGGGCGCGCCGCACCTCCTGGCGCTCAGGTGAGTCGCGCTATCGACCCGCGCGCTAGGGACACAACGCGCCCGTCATCTGCCACGAGGCGGCGCCCGCCTGGCGCTACAACGTGCTGCGGGGCGCGCCGCACCTCCTGGCGCTCAGGTGAGTCGCGCTATCGACCCGCGCGCTAGGGACACAACGCGCCCGTCATCTGCCACGAGGCGGCGCCCGCCTGGCGCTACAACGTGCTGCGGGGCGCGCCGCACCTCCTGGCGCTCAGGTGAGTCGCGCTATCGACCCGCGCGCTAGGGACACAACGCGCCCGTCATCTGCCACGAGGCGGCGCCCGCCTGGCGCTACAACGTGCTGCGGGGCGCGCCGCACCTCCTGGCGCTCAGGTGAGTCGCGCTATCGACCCGCGCGCTAGGGACACAACGCGCCCGTCATCTGCCACGAGGCGGCGCCCGCCTGGCGCTACAACGTGCTGCGGGGCGCGCCGCACCTCCTGGCGCTCAGGTGAGTCGCGCTATCGACCCGCGCGCTAGGGACACAACGCGCCCGTCATCTGCCACGAGGCGGCGCCCGCCTGGCGCTACAACGTGCTGCGGGGCGCGCCGCACCTCCTGGCGCTCAGGTGAGTCGCGCTATCGACCCGCGCGCTAGGGACACAACGCGCCCGTCATCTGCCACGAGGCGGCGCCCGCCTGGCGCTACAACGTGCTGCGGGGCGCGCCGCACCTCCTGGCGCTCAGGTGAGTCGCGCTATCGACCCGCGCGCTAGGGACACAACGCGCCCGTCATCTGCCACGAGGCGGCGCTATGTCAGCGTAACCGGGCGAGTAGGTGAGCTCACGGAGCTTAAACCTGGCGAAGTTGTTAATACTGACCCTAGCAAGAGCAGTGTTTCCCAGAATCTATCACCGGATTGGAAACGCGACCCACTGAGAAGATCCGGCGAGAAACTGTATCGTCGTCGCACGTCATTTCGGATCCTCCCGGTGCTTTTAGGTACCTCAAGCACCGGTCACCGTCCTTGCCGAACCCGTCGCCTGCGACGAAGGGCTCCACGAGTGAATTAACCTATAGACATAGCCTACTGTGTTTCTCGCCGGATATTCTCAGCGGGTCGCGTTTCCGAACCGGTTGTAGATTCTGCGAAGCTGGGGCTAGTGTTAGCAACGTCTTCAGGTTTGAACATCGTCAGCTCACCTATTAGTCCGGTGAATCTAGAATAACCCCTTGAAGTTACTAGAATAGGTAGGAAAAAAAGCAATATACATAATAATGCAGACTAAGGCATTCTTGAATGTATCGTCTTTATATAAAGACGATTTATTGCTAAAGCGCGGCAGAACAGAATTGGCTTGAGTAGCGGAAACACACATCGTATGTACTATATCTTTTATAAAATAAACTCAGTGTCAGTCGCAGTTTCATTTTTTTAAAAGAGCTCCTGGATCCACCCCGTAACAGTAACACAGAAGTCGCTCTTCCCTCAGACACGTGATGGACGAGGGCATCGACGACTACAAAATAATAATGCTGAACAAACGGCACCTCGGCTTCCGGGTCATCAAGCTGAACCGGGAGTGCGTCCGCGGGCTGTGGGCCGGCCAGCAGCAGGAGCTGGTCTACCTGCGGAACCGGAACCCGGAGAGAGGCTCCATACAGAACGCCAAGCAGGTACGAAACACTCATTTTGATATCCTTAGATCTTATTTATTCACATTCAATATTCTAATTTACACGATTTACCCTACTCATTGTTTCATCTCGGGCAATATTTATCTCGTTAGCTTTTAACAATTGAATCTTGCGTTTATAATATTCGTGATCGCGGACCGCCTGATATGTCTACGACTCGCTATTACTGAAGAAAATACTAAATTGTGATATATTTGAATATTAAGTCGTCGTGGCCTAAAGGATAAGACGTCCGGTGCATTCGTGTTGAAGCGATGCACCGGTGTTCGAATCCCGCAGGCGGGTACCAATTTTTGTAATGAAATACGTACTTAACAAATGTTCACAATTGACTTCGACGGTGAAGGAATAACATCTTGTAATAAAAACCAGAGAAATGAAACCTCCTTACAACTCATGTCTCAAGGTGGGTGGCGGTATTTACGTTGTAGTTGTCTATGGGCTCCGGTAACCTATTATTGCTAATAATATAAGCAATATATTTTTTTTGCTACCAACGTACTCCGGAGAGAGCTGATCGCGTCCTCTGTCGACAGGCCTTGAGGAACATAATCAACTCGTCGTGCGACCAGCCCATAGGGTATCCCATCTACGTGTCGCCGCTCACCACCTCTTATGCGGACACGTCGCCGCCCGTGCGCCGCCTGCTGGGCGCCGCCGTGTCCGCGCGCGGCATCCGGCGCCGGCTCGCGCAGCTGTGGCGGCGCGTGCGGCGGCGCTGCGGCGAGGGCTGCTCCAGCGGCGCCGCGTGCGAGGCGGGCGCGGGGGGGGAGCCGCGCACGCCAGCCCCGCCCCCCGCGCGCACTTCGCTCGGTACGCCAACCGCTCCTAGCCTAGCTAAGCCTTGTTGTCTATAACCCGTTATATCGCTTCAGAGTTAAGATGTACGTTGACCCGTTTCGATGAATCTCAAGATGATAACATTATTGAAGTGAAACTTCTAATGCGACTTCTAACAAAGTTGCGTTAAACTACCATACTAGAAAAAGACAGAGCGAGAGTGGATGCGTGTCACTCGAACGCACGCGCGTAGTATACCTGTTTGAAAAATAAATAAAACCACAATACTACACATCGAAAAAGAAGTTTCACTTCATACACGTGCATTCTTGAAAATTTTTTTTCAAGAATGCACGTTGATTTTGCAACGGTTTTTTTCCCGATTCAAGATGTTGTCCATGTGAATGGTACTCCTATTCAGTCTGGCCGTACTGGTAACGTCGGATGTTGTCAATATCCACGGATACAGATGAATACTTTTTCTCGTTATATTTGAATCGTTACTGTTTGAATAGTAATGAGAGTTCGCCCGCTGAGTTTCTCGCCGGATCTTCTCAGTCGGTCGCGTTTCTGATCCGGTGGTTGATTATGCGAAGCACTGCTCTTGCTAGGGTCAGTGTTAGCATCACTCCGGTTTGAGCCCCGTGAGCTCAAGCCTCTCAAGGCTATCAGCTTAGGTAGGAAAAAAAATAAAATAATAATTAGAGTTCGTTGTCCCCCTTCAGCCGGCACGCGAGGCAGCCTGGCCAGCGCCGGCAAGCCCGCGTCCACGCTGGCGTCGCTGGCGGGGCTGCTGCGGGAGCACTCGCACGAACGCGCGCTGGAGGAGGCCGGTAACTACCTCGACCACTACCACTACCATCGGTTCTCGCGAGTCGTAAAGATTACAACTGTTTCACGATTTCATTTGGCTTGTGTATATTATATGCGTTTTATTATTTCCAAAGTTTTGAATGCTTTACCGAGCGTGGTTACGGACGATTGACAATGTCGTTCGTCGATATTTTGATATTGTTCTAAGTACTTTAAAACAATTAGAAGTATATGTTTTGACTTCTGTACACGGTTACTTATCCAGAGGACGATCATTTAAAATTATTTTAAGTTATCATTGAACTAACAAATCGAGTACACGTGATAGAAGTTCAACTTCTTTGGGAAGAGTGAGGTATTTTCAATACTTGACATCAGTAGACCATTACTATGAAATGCGTATTCACTTTTTATTATAGATATAATACGTTTAACCCTTTTGAATTTCTCTGTGTTTAAATGTATTATTAGTATTTATTCGTCCGGGGCTTTAAGAAGTGAGACTTCTATGGTTGAGAATTTAATATTCTTGAAAGACTCAATAGTGTTCAATAAATACGTGACGAATACGCGCTAATTGCTAACATATATTACAGCAGTTTATACGGAAACGGTCGAGAGTCGGCGTCGCAGCGAAGATCGGTCTTCAGCCGGGCGGAGAGAGAAGGCGCCGCGACCCCGGGCGCACCCGCACCAGGTACGCACGCGCGCGCAATGTGCACGCAACACGAGACTTGCGGCTACTACCGTTCTTGAGAACTATGCTGGGAGGTGGCGATGATTGAGAACTCTTCAACTTGGACTTGCTGCTCCTATAAAGGGGCGAGCGGTGACGTTCTTATTATTTTAGTTACAAAGTGTTTTTTCGTCTCAAACTTTTTCGTCTGTGTGTTGCATGTCGCGTGACGGTCGGCCGCGGAGTAGGGATAAAGTGAAAGGCGCTCGTCAGAGCAACCAAAGCCAATATGGCGGCGGGTTCAATAAAAATATTAGTTGGAGACTTAGTCTACTTTTATCCTTTCCCATTATCATTCCAATTTTCCAAGTATAAAATTAAGGTTGATAAAGCGAGTTTTATATCCTTAATGGAATATTATTCCAGAAATTTTTAGTTAATATGAAAAAAAGTTTCACTTTTACCGTGGTTTCATAAAACCACACAATCCTTTTTTTTTGTCTTTGATGTACTAACTATGCAAATGGAAGAATTTGATTCGAGTCCTACATCCCAGCAGAGCGTAATAACAAAGAAAGAAGATGTGCGTACGACTCGCAAGGTTCACCAGGTGCCTTACCACCAGTGTGTTCTGTTGCAGAGTGACGGCAGGAGGATGCGACGTGAGCGAGCTCTGCCGGCTTCCTTCCGCCTGCTAGCAGCCGATGCTGCCCACTCGCACGCGCACGACCTGCCGGTAACAAAACCAGCCTTTTATTTCTTTATTTGTTGATTAAATAGGTGAACGAGTCCCTACCTATCTGGTGTTAAGTTGTCACCGGAGCACATGGACACCAAATAATGTACATGCGGCCCCCCACCTTGAAATATGAATTCAAAGCTCAGTATAATTACAGCGGCTGCCCCACCCTTCAAACCGAAACGCATTACTGCTTCACGCCAGAAATAGGCAGACCGCCCTGCCTATTTCTGGTACCTACCCGTAATCCGAACAAGTCCACTACTACAAATTATAATTTTTGAGGGTTTGATTTTTATTACACGATGTATACACCTTCGTCTTGGAAGTTATTCGTGAGCTATGGTTAAGTAAGTCTTTCATGGTAAGAATTGTTACCTGCCTGATTCAAAAACCGACAGAGTCGCATCGCTCCAACCCAGTACATGGAGTATCTTATTCTTTAGGTTAAGTAAGCGTTTGCTTAAATTTATATCATTCGCGGGTATTTACTAAAATATAAAAAACTATATACACATGTTCTACTATGTATTATATTGTAGTACAATTAGTATGTGTATTGTAGCAGAGCACCGGGGGCAGCAACTGGGAGTGTGGCCCGCGCGAGCAGCCCCGGAGAGCCGCCAGCGTCAAGGTACGTACCGACGTGCTGTAGCCCACGGACTATACGAGGTCCAGTCCCGTGCTGGCAATTTAATAAATATATACCCCTTTAGTATATATTACCTTTTAAAGCCTCTGGTGCGTGAAAATTTAAATATAATAATTGAAGACATGAGTGGTTGAAGGGGATTTGATACATTTTGTTAATTTTGAGAAAACGAGCAACGACTTTTTTTACTTGTACTTTTCTTCGTACAGAGCTCCTTCATCACATGTATTTTCTAAAAATAGCCTTTGAGGGCCGGAGTTTTAATATCTAATATGGTTTATAGGCACACAACAACTTCATTCAATGTAAAAACTATTTTTTTTTTTTTAAATGGTGCTTAACCCCTTCATCCACTCATGTCAATTATATCCAAACAAAGGAACATTAATAAACCTTATCGTCTAATATTTAAACATTAAAATGTACTTGGTATATTTATTTTAAACTGTAATTTAGTTAAATGTAAACAACAAGGCATATTTTTGTTTAACTACCGACTGATTTATTGTATCAAAATTTGATAGTGATGTTATTAATATATTCCATAATTAATCAGAAAGGATTGAAAATCTTATTGTTCGACTTTCCGAGGGATGATTATTAAAATAAACTTGGATTAGAAAAACTTGTATATTAAAGTAAAAAATCAATAATCTAGGATACAGTGTCACTTATGACAAGGGTATCATGACAACGGATTTGCGTATTACAGCGCTCTCTAGTGACGGTTTTAGGAGTTGGAAAAAACAGGGTGAACATTCCGCCCACCATGAACTACAAAAGTTCATAGCCAACAATGAGGCCATCAAATTTTACATGTACAATTAACATCTCCATGAAACCGTAACATCTTAACCTAATAGTAATCAATAAAGAACTGCTCAACATGAACTAAATATAAATTACACATTAAAGAAACCATAATAACGACAAAGTTCAGTCAAGGGTTGCTTTTAAACAGTTCGTACTTACTTACAACTAAACAATAACAAAATACTTAATAGCTGATGCATCCAAAGATACATTTAAGTTACATACATTGCATGAAATATCTACAGTTATTCAGGTAAGTAATGTTAAAAAGCGATAGGCAAAATGCAAAGTTTGGAGACTGGTCTTACAATTTTAGATTTCTTACATTTGATAGTACCCTTGTGACATTATCTGGAAGTCAGTATGCTCTGGTACGACCTTGACCATTCGATACATCTTAACTATGTCCGCTGCGAAACATATAGGATAAGTACGCCATTTCATAATTATGTGTCGTAACTCTGGTTGAAGCCTTGGACCTACCAATAAATCATTGTTCAATGACTTGCCGCTGGTACCCTTACACGAAGCGTCGAAAACAACGCCGACCTTCGTTGTACTTTTGTCCTCGCGAACAACCAACTGCATGATGAGGTAGATAAACGCATCCTGGCTTAGCAGCTTCTTGTTTGTCATTAATTACTTCTATATGATTCATAGCCAGGTGGCTACATTTATTACCTTGGATTATTCTTGCTTCAAGAATGGATTATTTTCAAGTTTCTTCTTGAGCAAGTGGATTGTTGTCGCGAAAAGGAAGACCTACAACATAACGACCCAAACTGTCCCTAGTTGTAGTGGATTCAAAGTATCTTTCACAGGATTCTTCTTCCTTGGATAAAAGTGGATGATGCTAGTCAGTTTCAATCTCCCAGAACTGACGCAGCAAATCATTGATTGAGTTGTCATGGGTATGTGCGCTAATAATGTAAGGAGTATCCCCACTAACTTAAACTCGTCCCGACAGGATCCATCCCAGCTGTGTATTTTGAGCTGTCAAGGTTCCAGGTGGATTTCTCAATATGCCTTCTGACAAAACCTGACCATACACATCAGCGCCCAGTAGAAGATCTATATTGCTTGGTGTACCATATCCTGGATCAGCCAACTGCAATTGTAACAATTCCGGCCAATCCTGAAATTGAATTTGCTGTGAAGGAAGAGTGGATGTTAGGCAGTTTAAAAACATAGGCTTGAACGGGATAGCTAAAAGAGTTATATGTGGACTGTACTTTAAATTGAACCATATGTTTTACTGAAATACTAGATTTTTCTCCTCCTAATCCAGATATGGTACTTCGAACTGGCAACCTTCAAAGCTGCAAAAGTTGAACTGCGTGTTCACTAATAAACGAGGCTTGAGAGCCCTGATCCAACAATGTCCTAAGTGTGATACATACCCTTGCTGGATACATTAACTAATGCGGTAGCTAACATTACTTGACTACTTGATCTCATTTCACTGTTAGAAAAGTGGCTGACAACACGCTCCACGTGATCCGCCGCCTGCGGTTCTTGTGCTGGCTCCCACTGTTGATTAGCGGGCTGACTAGGGCCCGCCAGGGCCGGATTGTGTGTGCCGCCTTCCTGGTGCAGCAGCGAGTGATGACGTCGGCCACAGCGCCGACAAGCCGTGCGTCGTTTGCACTGTGTTACCGAATGGTTAGCTCCGAAGCAATTGAAACACAGTTTTCTCTTCTGGATGAACTCCCGGCGATTCTCGATGGCTTCTTGTACAAATTTCTTGCATTGATAAAGCAAGTGATCTTCCGAACAGAATGGGCAGGATACAGACGTCGTCACGCTGAACACCTTCGGTTTATCCACTGCATCTTTGCCTCTAAACTCTCTTCTTTGGTTTGGTTCTAAAAACTCGAGTGCTCGATATCTTGATTCCAGGAATGATTGGAACTCGCTTAGTGTAGGCAATCGATCAGCCTGTTCGCTTAGTTTTTGTTCCCATTGTTTCTGGGATTCATTATCCAATTTTATTGTGATGAGATATATAATCAGGATGTCCCATGTCGATACAGGTATACCAAGGTTAGATAAAGCGTGCAAGCAATCATTTGTCGTATCGAGTATTTGTTTAACACCGTTGGATGACTCTGAAGATAAAGCCCTTTGGCCCACCAGCCTGGCCAGAATGCTGTTCGCGATGTAACGTTTGTTATTGTACCTTTTGTTTAATAGCTATATTCGTTATTTTCGCATCCCAATATAACATTCTGGTGATTTTCTTCAAACTAACCAGTGTTGTTCCAATAATTGCAATCTCGTTTCGATATATTCCCTTGTTATTCTAGACGCAGGTGACTTTTTGAAATTAATCTTTGCCTTAAATATCTTATTTTGAATATCGGTTTTTTAATATAACTGTCCGGGCCCATTCTTCACATTCACTAGTACTTAGCAACGAAATAGTTTTGTGTTAATTACGGTTTGTAACATTCTTTGCACTTAAAATTGTTGTTTATCATTAGTTGTTTTCTTATCCGGCTCGAAGGACCATGTTCGACTTTCCGAGGGATGATTATTAAAATAAACTTGGATTAGAAAAACTTGTATATTAAAGTAAAAAATCAATAATCTAGGATACAGTGTCACTTATGACAAGGGTATCATGACAACGGATTTGCGTATTACAGCGCTCTCTAGTGACGGTTTTAGGAGTTGGAAAAAACAGGGTGAACACTTATTGATTTAGTCATTTTCTTTTAGTTAAGTTTAGTTTAGTTGAAGCTACTTAAGCTGAATATTTAAATTTGAATAACTTAACAACAACATTTAGAGCCCCTTATCTCAGTTAAAATGAATATTAAAAATTTAACAGTATTAATGTATAATACTAAATTGAATGTTTTTGAACTCCGTGGCACTGAAGAAAGATCCCTTTTAATATTTAAAGAAGTTTAAATAATAAAGGTTTTCTTTATTATTATATATATATAGAGAGAGAGAATACCTTAACACACACCAAAATACAATGAACAAGTGGTATTTTAGCTAATAGCGATCTCTTGTACGGTTCCTAAGCAACGTGGATCTCCATGATGACCTGGAGCTTGACTCAATGAGTAAGTATCTACAGTCGGCATCGCTGCGCCACTATGAGCAGGCGGCACGACATGAGAACCCTCTCGTCGTGGCCGCTGGAAATTACATACCCGATCCTGTAAATCGAATGGTAAACAGTCGCGTCGCCCAAAACACGTCATTACGGATCCTCCCGATCCATCAACTGTGCTTTTAGGTACCTCGACGAGTAAATTAACCCTCAGACACAGCACACTGAGTTTCTCGCCGGATCTTCTCAGTGGGTGGAGTTTCCGATCCGGTGGTAGATTCTGCGAAGCACAGCTCTTGCTAGGGCCAGTGTTAGCAACACTCCGGCTTGAGCCCCGTGAGCTCACCTGCACACGTTAGGGTGGAGCTGAAATAGCCTCTCAAAAAAAAGATCTCTTGCAGATAACCGTTTTTATCTGGATAAGGGCAAACAGGGTGTATCGTGTTAAGTTCCACGAGCCTGGCTGTACTCGTAGTATGGCCCGGGAGGTGGCTGACGGGGATGCCTCCAGAGCTTCCTCGAGAACCGAGTGCAGCTGGAGGTATCCCCGCCAGCCGCCCGCTCGGTCCGCAGACGTGACGGTGTGATGGTATGACGATGTGACTGTGTGACGGTGTGACAGGTCACGTGCGGCGAGGACGAGTCCTCCCTGGAGGACGTGGCGGCCGGCCTGGACCTGTCCCTCTCGCTGCCCGACTGCAAGATCATAGCCAACAGGAATGCCAGGTGCGGACGATACTAATTAGACTATTCGGGGAATAATAATAATAATATAACTCTTTGTTTGACACCACATGTACATTCACTGGTGGTAGGACCTCTTTTGAGTCTGCACGGGTAGGTACCACCACCCCGCCTATTTCTGCCGTGATGCAGTATGGGTTTCGGTTTGAAGGGTGGGGCAGTCGCTTTAACTATACTGAGACCTTAAAACTTATATCTCAAGGTGGGTGGCGCATTTACGTTGTAGATGTCTATGGGCTCCAGTAACCACTTAACACCAGGCGGGCTGTGAGCTCGTCCACCCATCAAAGCAATAAAAAAAAGAGTAAGCATATAAAACACATAATAGACGGTGACATAAATTGGCGGCCTTGTCGCTGGAAGCGATCTCTTCCAGGCAACCTTGCAGGGAGAGGAATAAGCAAACTAACATGGACGGTGCTATATCTTTATAAACTTACATAAAAATATATATGTACTTATATACACATGTGAAAAATAAATACAATATAAGATATACTTAGATACGATTAAATACAAATAACAAATAAATAACTCGTCAATCTTTTATTGCGTAGATGTGACATGATGTAGATGTAGGGAACACGGCCCATCTGATGTTAAATGGTTACCGGTATCAATAGACATCAACAACCACAATTATTTAGCATAACAGTTATCCGATATTTAACTAATGAGACGATGTCTTGCTCTCGTTATGTTTCTGCTGTGTTTAATTATTTCTGGGTCACCATATTGGACCCGGGAGTGATGATTGAAAGTACTGTGTTCAGGCCAGTGTTTTCAATTATTTTAGAGCAATGTCAAAGATGCTAGCCTTCTAAGGCACTAAGCATCACAGCTTAATAAGTTAATGTATTTCGCTATCATTCAATTCATTCACTACCCGCTCTTCAAGCACGCTGTACATCTGCATTTAAATATTATAAGAATAATTTTAAGTGCTAGAGTTTTATTACCACAAGAAACTCCCTTATGTACCACAAGCCGGTACATACTGCAATTGCATTTCACAGATTTTTCATAAACGAAGGCACGTCGAAGGACCTCTCGAAGATAACCAGGGAGATCCGCCACGAGAGGGAGAGCCACCGCGGGCTCGCCGGCCGCTACACGGAGCGCCCCGACGCGCCGCCCGCCGACAGGGACGCCGCTCAGAAGAAGGACAGCAAAAAGGAACCGAAAAACAAGGAGATAAAGACTAAAATCAAACGATCCGAATCCGGCAGGTATGTTCAAATATAAATACCGTTTTATATATTTTTTTTTATTGCTTCAGTGGGTGGATGAGCTCAAGGGCGTAACTGCCGCCACCCACCTCGAGACATGAGTTCTAAGGTCTCAGTATAGTTACAACGGCTGCCCCACCCTTCAAACCGAAACGCATTACTACTTCACGGCAGAAGTAGGCGGGGCGGTGGTCCCCACCAGCGCGAACTCTCGAGACGTAATTACGCAAATTGTAATTTTGCGGGTTCGAAACCGTGGAAGTCGATCGTGAACATTTGTTGAGTGCGTATTTCATTAGAAAAATTGTACCCGCCTGCGGGACTCGCCGGTGCATCGTTTCAACACGAATGCACCGGACGTCTTATCTTTTAGACCACGACGACTTATTATATTAGTATTTCGTTAGTATTTGTATAGCAGCAGTATAGTAAGTGCAGCAGGGCGTGTATGTCTTTGAAAACGACAGACGAAATAAATTGAAAAATAGGCAGACCGCCTTCCAGCATTCTTTACAACTTCGTGGGTAGTACGTGTAGCTTCTATTTGCGCACATTTAAGAACAAGATACGCTACCATAAGCATATTAGAAGGCACGAGAGGCGCGGACGTTAGCTTTTAAATTATTGAACTGAACATTTTGCTCGCCGTTGCTGAAACCGGCTCGGAACCATGATGATGATGATGATGATGTTGTGATGATGATGATGATGACGATGGTGACGATGATGATGATGGTGATGATAATGAGGATAATGATGATGGTGGTGATTATGATGATGATACGAAAGTATATTAGTGTTTTGTTCGTGAGCAGCTTGTAAGCGTGCGCTGTGTGCTTGTTGCAGGAGCTCTGGGCGCTCCTCGGTGAGCGTGGGCAGCAAGGTGCTGATCGTGGAGCCGCTGGGCGTGTACGACTGCATCAACCTGGGCCGCCGCATCGACGTGCACTGGCCCTGCGACCTGCAGCGCCTGCGCGGGGGGCGCAGCGCCTGGGGCGCCTGGGTGCCCGCGCCCGGCATGGACGGACTGGTGCGTGCCGCTACATGACTCTCCTACTTGTGATATCTTGGAACGGGACAGCGTTACTGGTTTACTGTAGAATTACCGAGAGCTGCAGTACCTATCCGGACCAGTACGCCCCGCCACCAGTGTGCTTAGTGCGAGTTTTTTAACGTTCTCGATGTCGTAAAAGTTAACTTAAATTTGTATGCAGTTGAAACAGCACCCCTAGCGGCAAACGTAGGCAAACGTTCCAATTCCATACAAATTTGAGTTAACTTTTACGCCATCGAGAACGTTAAAAAACTCGGACTAAGCACACCGTACACACACATTACTTAAACTATTTGATTAACATGTTCAAGTCTCGAGGGTAGAGTGAGTGTCCGTGAGCTTAAATTATTGTTCGTGAGTCTAAGGCGAGTTCCAAGTAAACATCTTCACTTGCAGGTGGTGCACAAGTGGACGCCGAACCACAGAGACCCGAAGCTGAGGTCGCACGTCGATAAAACGATCCTCCTCGTGCAAATCGACGACAAGTACGTCCCGATAGCCGAGAACTGCGTCCACGACCTCGGCGATGAAGTGTGAACTTTAAACGTGTATACGTAAAGTTGAAAATCGAAGAATTGTCGAGGCCCCGAGGTACGATTGAAATGTAGACTTTTTTATCGGACTAAATAATTGACGTGGCATTGGAATTTGAACTTTAAAACCTTGAGGGTACAGTGTGAAATAGATAGGACTGAATTTGGAGACGTTTGGATAACGTTTAACTTCGAAGTTAATAAATATAAAAAACATTTGTCACAAACTCATGCTATTATAGATTTTGGAATGTTTTGAGTCACAAAAAATTTTCAACGCCTTCAATAAATGAATTGGACATACAGTTTCACAGGACATTCACTTTCTTATATATTATTACGTTTTATAAGAGAAGTCAAAAATAATTTATAGAAAAAATCATATTAACTGGACACATTCAGAACCAATCAGTACAGGTATATCTTTAGATTTGTCTCTTTTGTCTATGATTTTAAAATGTGTATTCTGACTTATGAAGAAAATAAATTTGGCTTATGAATAAACAGTCTGATGTGTGTGTCTGAAAAGTAAAATGCAACCATAAAGCCATCGATGTAGAGATTGATTTTCTATGTCAACGATATTGTAAATATTATGTGTTTGATTGACCATTCTCTTGTGTGTAGTTGAAAACCTGTCCTCAATCATGATTATATGTACATCAGCATTCATATCTTTGTGTAAATGTTATAATTTAAAAATAATTGATAAATTGGATTGAGCATCGCACCGACGCCTCGGTCCTAAAGGAACTTAATATCTCTCAAAGGTTATCGTCAACAATACGGTCTAGGATTCTTAGATATTTTTACACTTATCGCGACGGCCAGCAAAGCCTATCGAGAAACTTGTTGTTTAGAGTATGGTCAATGGTAAAAGATCTCCTGGACGAAACCCTGGACTGATGAGATGAAAATCCTTACCAAAACCCCACATAAGGAGTGGGTGCGCCAAGCCTCAGTTCACAAACTCTGGAGAAGCTTTCGGTAGGCAGCGGCTTGGCTCTGCCCTGGCATTGCTGAAGTCCATGGGCGACGGTAACCACTCACCATCAGGTGGGCCGTATGCTCGTCTGCCTACAAGGGCAATAAAAACAATAAAAATAAAAAGCTGTCAAGGCTTTAATAAACAAGGACTCCACATGACCACTCTGACAGCTCTGCCAAGTAACCGACTATGATGATGATGACATATAACCGCACTTACAGTTAAGTTTGGTTAATCTTTACACAACAACCATAACAGCCGATTATGGTCCAAATCTTTAGGTTAATAAAACTGGATGTGTAACTGTGTGGACGTATTGTTTTCGTATCTTTCTCTCTTCTAAATATAAACGTAGCTAAAATGTTATGAAATGGTCTTGCCAATTTTTTTATGTATTTTCAAATAGTTCCGAGTGTGCCCTTAATGAAAATAATTTAGTTAATTAGGTTTTATGGTTATTTTTAATGCGTCGAGGGATGAACCGGCTCACGTGTCATCTCGAGACGTGAGACGTTTACGACTCCGTTGTGTCCCACTAGGACTAGGACTAGGACGACTGACCCAAATAAAAGTGGAAGACGCGACTGATCCGTGGCGGAATGGTAATTTTGGTCCCTACCCGCGCGGGCTCACAAAACCTTGGATACCCAATCATTGAAGAATAAACGAGGGTACAATAACAAGAATAATCCAATTGGATTGTTCATTTCTGTTGGCACTGACAACTACACAGACCGGGCTCGTTGGAGGCGCTCGGATAGTTGTTAGCAAATCCCACCCCACCTGACTGAGCCCTTGCTCGCCCACCTATCCTGCTGAAGCTGGACAGGTCTCCGGGCCACCAGTAATCCCTCGATCAAAAAAAAAAAAGACCGGGTTCATTGTTCGAGATGACCTTGCCGTGACCTTCGGCACCATATTGCATCATCTCGACTGAACTCCGAGCTCATGTCGGCATGCGTCCTTATCAACACATGCCAATGACGAATGGGAGCCACTATGGACAAGTGGGCCGTACGCACGTTTACCTTCAGTGATAACAGAAAAAAAAATTGGTCGAAGATTATTCATGAGACAGCGTCACCATATACACTTACGATTCAGTAGGTCGTCAGCCAATCGATTTAGATAACTTTGATTTTCGTCACGATACAAGCGAAGGTCATATATTATCTTGTCTAGTGTCTATTTATTCTTAAGTAATTACTTTATATGTATGTAAGTGTCGGTAACTGTAAATAAAACAAGCAATTGTAAATATAAATGTAAAAAAAACAAAAACAAACATAAATTATGTACGTTTATCTCTTTAATATATTAAATTTATAATTATGTAAGATATGAGTAGAGTAATATTTCTATTTTGTTATTACATTTTTATTTCTTTCTTTTTTTATAAGTAAAATTAAAATAAAATTCGCACCCAAATATTCTAAGTCTACAATTACACCAAATATGTATGTTTATTAAGAATATATTTATGAAAACTTATTGAATTATGAAGGAAGACTCATTAGAATAATACACAACAAGTTAAACCTATGTTTTAAAGTTAAATGAAATTATTATTTTTCAAATCGAACAGCTATCTATATTTTGTGAGCTTAGGATAGTATTTGAAAAAAAAAATTGGAAACCTTGGCAAGATAATTTTCTTTTCCAAGTAAATTGTATCGAATTTGCAATTTCTGGATTCTTTACTTATTTCACCAAGTCATATTTAAATATTTTATATTATATTGTTTCATTAATTTAATCATAATAGTTTATTTGTTTAAAAATACACAAATTTCACACTGTTGAACACATACATAAATAAAAAGTACATAATATTGTGTATTATTCTATAAAGTACTTATTACAGATTAGCTGTATATATTCGTTGTTGTCTAGATACTATATAAGTCGAGATGCAATTTATATAAACATCTGTAATGTTCGATTTATAACAAAATAATATAAAAAAGCTAATAATGGCGCGTTGTGGTTTACGAATTTAAATTGGTATATTTAAAATATTCTTGTTTACATAGGAAAGATATTGGTTTTACAAAACTTTGAATAGATTTATTATTGTGGTGTTTAAAGAAATCATTTGTTGTTGATGTAAATGTGTTTACTATTGAAAAATATAGAGGATTTAAAATGTATATATATGTATATATATATTTTGTTTTGAAATGTTCTAGTAAGCCGCATAACATAGTGACAAATGTGTGAAGTAAAGTCCAAATGTGGTGGTAAAAAGCTTGGTTAATAATCATAATAAATTATAGTAAACATATTTATCAATAATTGAGTTTAAAAAAATATGTCTTATGTACATAAAATAAAGTTCTTATTAATTTATCACGGATCCATTGATACAGTCCTCTCAAATATTCTCAAGTTGCCTTTATATTTTAGACTGATTTTTTTCTATAATTAAGATCAACAGAAAATGCCTTCGAACTTATTCAACAATTTAAAACTTTAATAAAAGCTAAAATTTACTCGGTCATTTTAGCTTATTAAGATTCAAAATGTTCATCAAGTATCAAGAACTCCTTTGCACCTTGCACCGGCAATGATAGTTAGGTCTACTCTAACTTTGACTGTCAATTTGTTCTTAACAAACTCATATCGGGTAAAATTATCATTCGCTTAAAACGTGACAGAAAAATAATGCACAGAATGATTTTATGCATATACGACCGCATTGTAAAGCAAAGTCAGGTGTACTGACCTAGCGAGGTCATTGAATATTTGTAATTCATCGGGTGCATTAAAAAAACCATTTGTTTAATATTATTCATCGATTGTGATTTTTATGGTTCTACTGGAAGGATTTACCAACACATACATATCCTTTAAATGCATCTTACAATCCTCTCTTTTTTACACCCTGTACCGTCATCTTCTACCTGACTGTGTGTTATTTTTTGCTTTCGATGTATGATTCCAATAGTTATGTAAAGTTGCTATCTTTTAGATCGTGAGCTTTTTTTTTTGATCTGGCAACGTCATATGTACCTACCTACCTTTAACTTTATTAGAATGAGTTCTTAATATATTAAAAAAATATATGTTTAAGGTAAATCAGTGTACTTATTTAATGTTCTTTATTAGAGAGATCACGATTGTTGAATGTTGATAATGTGTGACTAGTTGTTTGTTAGGATTGGAATTAAAAACCTTGCTCGCGGCCTTATTCGGTCGGAATATTTTTGACAGCATCAAAGTAATTTAAAACCTTTGATAAAAAATTATAGAATGTATCGAAAAAAAGTTCTTATATATATATATGTTTTTTTTTTTTATTTGTCCTATTGTCTATAGGAACAGCAGTGTGTATATGAAGTGATTAAAAAAAAATTAATGTAGAAACTCACAATCCGTCCACAGACTTGTGATTTGTGCATATTTTTTTTTGTGTGTTTAACGAAATTTCAACAATCGTGCATCGATACCTACCTAGTTCGGTTACAAGAATGTATCGTCATAATCGACGCAAATAAAATGGTACATGCAATCGATGGTAGTGTTTTATTTGATGAGCTTTGAATCGCACTTGTGTATTGTAAGCCCTTGCTACCCTAGCCTACCGCGACGCAATCGTCAGCTTCGATTTGTAAGTTGAGACGCCTCTACTAGGTTGATTCTTCGTAACAAGAGGATACAGAATTTGCATATTGTTACGTCAGTAAGAATAACGCCATCTATCGCCGAATAGCCGAAACGAATATAAAAGGATCTAGTAACATCTAGAACGCTCGAGAAGTACACCGCCATATATTGTCAGATAGGGGAAAAACACATCGAAAACACTGGACTTGTGAGGAATGTTCTCGATAATTCTAGAGATGTCGTATCGACTATAAAAGCGTTACAGAGATGGCACGCAGTCCGTTAGTAATCGGAGCTACTCGAAGCGAAACAGCGAATGGATCACCCGAAGCGGAAGAAGCGAATTGAGAATTTCAAAGTGTTTGTGAAGTGTTTTAAGTGTTTTAAGTGTTGAATACAGTTTTTAGTTGTGCTTTGGTGGAATTTTATCTATCCCGAACCCCAGCGCGTAACAGTATTTAACACGCTTTTGTTAGCTTGACTTGGATGAGTGTTCTAGGTGCTACTAGGTCCTTCGATATTCGTTTCGACTATTCGGCGATAGATGGCGTTACTCTTACCGGCGTAACAATACAGACAGTGTACCTCTCGCATTTACCAAGCAAATTCAAATATTCAAACGAAATTTATAAAATTGTTCGTTGATAGACCCTCATGCTTATCACTCGTAAATATAGGAAGATTGTTCATTTAAGCAAATTAATCGAAGAGTTACCCAAATAATTCAAAAGTAGTATATATTTACCTACGCATGTCAAATGTCATGTTTGTTATTGTAGTTCAAAAAATAAATCGAAGTCTTAAACAGATATAAATATATACTATTTGCGTTTTTAATTCACTTTTCGAATGAATGCCCTTAAGCCATTAGATGTAGTTTTTATTCAATTTGCTAATTACAGCTCTTGGGTACATTTTTCATTTCGTAATTACACAAAATTACACATCAGGACTACAATTCCTTGAAAAAATTCCCTTTATATTTGTGGTTTTTAAAAGTATCTTCTCTGTTTTTGTAAACTGCAGACAAAAATGTCTTCATTGCCTTATACTTACAGAAAAACATATGAGCGCTACGTAAACCTCTTGGGAACTGTTGGGTTAGACTTCTTTGAGGAGTCCAGAGGTTGTTTCGTGAAAAGAAACATAAAACTGCTCATATTTAACATATTATTTTTACCTTTCGCCGCTATACAGTTCGGCTTGATGTTGAAGATTAATGCTGAAAATTTTTTGGAGGGCGCTCTGGTCATTCCCATTGTGGTCATGTTCGCTTTGGGTGAGTTGTTTGCTGTGAAACTTCTTTGTGACAACCCTATTCTAATGGACTATAAGACAGCCCCTGGCAATGCCGATACGGAAAGTTGGTGATACAATTTAAATTTTAAAATTAGCTGTTTAAAAACTACGATTCATAGTTTCATTAAATGAATACTTATGATCATAATCGAGTTCCATATTTAACCGCACGTATGAGTTGTTGGCTAATGAAGTACTTTGTAACGCTTCCAATGCCACATCCAGTAAACATAGATCCATGATATACAGGGTCCCAGAATATCTACATATCTAAGGTAATTGCTCCCGATCAAATTGACGTAAATAAATCACGAAAGCAGACGTAATAAATATAAAACAATATTTTATGAAGTACCTCGTAAATACGCTTTAATCTAAAAATCTAAAACAAAGGGCGCTTCCTCGAATCAATCAAAATTGGATACAGCAAATTTGGAATCGAGATGCATATAGTTTTTATTTATTTATTTTTTATTGCCCTTGTAGGCAGACAAGCATACGGCCCACCTGATGGTGAGTGATTACCGTCGCCCATAGACCTCAGCAATGCCAGAGCCAGGCCGCTGCCTACCGCTTAAACTCATTAGCTTAGCATTGTATTCTTAAATTTCAATCCTTCAATAATTACGGTGACATTTCCCTGTTCATATCATTAAAATAGAAAAGAGCTCTATCAGGCTAACGCAGCAAGATGAGTGACCGAAAAATCTAAAATTAAACGTCACATACATTATTACTTTTTAAATCATAACACTGCTTTCAGACTGCGCTATAATATAATAGCATATAGTGTAGCTCATAGCACAACAATATCGCGCACCATACATTGTTATAGACACGATCACAATAATGTACTTTAAATTATTGGCTAAGTATACGATGCTATACTATAGGGTACTATAGTATAGCGTAGTCTGAAAGCAGCTTAATTGTTTGCAGATATAATTAAAATGGCGATAGGCGTTGCGAAACGTTCTGACATTAAATATATATTTGACGAGATCGGTAAGCTGTGGCCGAGAGAGGATGATGTAGATAAAAACATAATTCTTACTATTTGGTTACGGCGCATTGGATTGCTCCTTAACTGTAAGATTATATTTTATTTCTGCCGGAGTTACAGCATTTGGACATATCTCACACACCTTTATCGTGTCGCGCCGCTTTTTCAAAGTAGCGTTCTAGATCTGGGTCGTCGTGAAGATCTTCATTTCATTTGTGATCATTTTCTAATAGGTATCGTAGCTGACATGACTAATTAGTCGGCATTGCCCGTATCCCATAATTATTTTTTATTTATTTATTGCATGGGTAGTTGGATGAGCTCACAGCCCACCTGGTGTTAAATTACCGGAGCCCATAGACATCTACAACGTAAATGCCGCCACCCACCTTGAGATGTGAGTTCTTAGGTCTCAAGTATAGTTACAACGGCTGCCCCACTCTTCAAACCGAAACGCATTACTGCTTCACTGCAGAAATAGGCGGGGTGGGGTTTTTTATTATATCAATGCGGGGTGGTAGTACCCGTGCGGACTCACAAGAGGTCCTACCACCAGTAAATTATCAAGTAGGATGGATTTGTCTTTTGCAACCATACAATAGATCAGTAATTCAATATTTCAGCGTTCTTCATATTCGCCGTGTCCAATTTAGCTATGTTTGAGATTTACCCGTTTTTAAGAACGTGCTACAATTTATATGTCGGCAATGATGAATATATCTTACCGTTTCAACTTTGCGGGCTGTGGGAAATCAAATCTACTATTGTGTATATCTTAACATATATATTGGAGATTGTGGGAAGTAAGTATATAAGTATACTAGCTGTACCCGTCCGCTTCGCTGGGCATTTAAAATTAACATTATTATTTTTCACCCCCACAAACACTCATCATTAATGCCCCCGCAACTGGTGTAGGGAGTCAAACACTCATATAAATATTAGCCTATCCATTAAGTACATGTATTTTCTACATGGATACCAAGTTTCAAGTCAATCGGATGCATGGTTCAGTAGTTATAAAGGAACATCCGTAAAAACCACTGTAGACTATAGATTAGTATAGATTTAGGAAGTTTATGATAAAACTCTTCACGAGTGATAATGTGTTTAACATGATTTCGTTCTTGAAACACCTTCCCTATTATCTGCTTAAGTAAATATCTATAGCCCTACGCGATATCGGTCTCAGAATAACGGAACTCAGTTTTTTTTTTTTATGGCTTAGATGGGTGGACGAGCTCACAGCCCACCTGGTGTTAAGTGGTTACTGGAGCCCATGGACATGTACAACGTAAATGCGCCACCCACCTTGAGATATAAGTTCTAAGATCTCAGTATAGTTACAACGGCTGCCCCACCCTTCAAACGGAAACGCATTACTGCTTCACGGCAGAAATAGGCAGGGCGGTGGTACCTACCCGCGCGGACTCACAAGAGGTCCTACCACCAGTAAGAAAATAAATATATATAAACAAAGTTCTATGATTTTACTACACTAGAAGATAACGAATCAGCATAAGTTTAGTTATGTTTATGATCCAATTACGGTTTGCTTTTGAAGCAAACAGTGATATTGTATTGTATTGTAATATTGTATCTCCACTGGATAAATAAAATTTTCGTCTAAATTCTATTAAACGTCTAACTAATGTCTAAAATATACGTCATTCTAAAGTAGAAAACCATTTAATAGAATAATGTAACTACTATAAATGCGTTCATTTATTTTTTTATTGAATAGATGGGTGGACGAGCTGACAGCCCAACTGGTGTTAAACGGTTACCGGAGTCCATAGACATCTATAACGTAAATGCCGCCATCTTGTGATATGAATTCTAAGGTCTCAGTGTAGTTATAACGGCTGGCCCACCCTTCAAACCGAAACGAATTACTGCTTCACGGTTGAAATACCCGGTCATCGTTCTCGTCGAACCCGTCGCTTGCAACGAAGGGTTCGACGAGTAAATTAACCCACGGACACAGCCCACTGAGTTTCGTGCCAGATCTTCTCAGTGGGTCGCTTTTGCGATCCGGTGGTAGATTCTGCGAAGCACGGCTCTTGCTAGGGTTCGTGTTAGCAACGTCGTCAATTAGATTTAAATTAGATTTAGACTTAAAAACCTATTTTTACTGTGTGTGTTATCCACGCACTTTTTAGGTCACTGTCGCCACCCCTACCTACTATTTCAGAAAATTACATACTTGAGGAACTTAGGTAGTTTATTTAAAATAGTTCATCGGTCATAGCTTTTGTTCTTTTAATTTTTTCAACATCTCAATAAATTGTTGTTCAATTTCTAATGTTGAAGATCATCATCATCATCATCATAATCGGTTGCTCTTGGCAGAGCAGTCGTGGTCATGTGGAATTCTTGCTTATTAAAGCCTTGACAGATGTTTTCCCAGTTTGCGAACCGAGGCCCGGCGCACACACTCGTTAAGTGGGGTTTCAGTAAGGTATTTCACCTGATCAATCCAACGCAGTCAGTGTGGAAGATACTTTCATATATTTTCAGCGACTCCTTGCCAATTATTCCTGTACTTACCATTCGACCTATTGATTGTCACTTTAACATCCAATGTCAGCATACTCCTAAGACTATTGCAAACGGATCTCCAAAACGCCGTCAGAACGCATCGTGAAAGACCAAACACGCATTATGTTAATAATCATGAAAGCTATGAAAGAATTAAAGAAATCGTATTTAGACACCAGAGGATATTGAGGTAAGTAATAAAGCTGAAATTCAAGGTCAATGTTTAAAAAATATGTTTCGTAAATCGAAGCGTAAATTGCAGACGTTAGGTTAAGATACTCTTTACCGAATGATACATTTCAATATGTAGGCAGCGGCTTGGCTCTGCCTTTGGCATTGCTGAAGTCCATGGGCGACGGTAACCACTCACCATCAGGTGGTCCGTATGCTCGTCTGCATGAAAGGGCAACAAAAAAAAAGCCGCACTGACAGCCAAGACATACTTCGATTCCCGTGAAGAAGCTAGAAAACAAATTTAATTATTTATGATTATCTAGGGAATTTAAGTGTGTTATATCCATTTTGCACAGTGGAGCAATATTAAGAAAAACTAGGAATTAGGCTCAACCAACAGATTATTTATCAAATGGCAAGACTGTACCGTACCTACATAAGAATCAGTCAAATTAAAAATAAATAAGGACATTATGGTTCAGGACATTACCCGCATCACGGTCCATGCGACATGGGTAGCGAGATATTCCTACTACGTACGACTTTAGTGGTGATAGGCCGTATTTTAAGGCCGCCCGGGAAAGCGCCACTTAGATATCTTTCGGCCGAGTGTCTGAAAATTAGATTCCCCAAAAAACTTCGATCAATAATAGTGATCGAAGCCAAAAAAGGTTCCATCCTACTTATAGACTATAGAGATCTATCTCATGACTAAAAACCAGTACCACTTATCCGCGTGACCGCGTCGTCATACACCCGTATAAGCAATTACGTCTCAGAGGACATAGCGTGGGTAGTCGCCCCACTACATAAAATATAATACTGGTGGTAGGACCTCTTGTGAGTCGCCATGGGTAGATACCACCATGCTGTCTATTTCTGCCGTGAAGCAGTAATGCGTTTCGGTTTGAAGGGTGGCGCAGTCGTTGTAACTATACTGAGACCTTAGAACTTATATCTCAAGGTGGGTGGCGCGTTTACGTTATAAATGTCTATAGGCTCCAGTAACCATTTAACACCAGGTAGACTGTGAGCTCGTCCACCCATCAAACCAATCCTGCTGAAGGTCGCAGAAATCCCATGATGCAGCACAGGACCGGTCGTTCTGGCGAGGTTTGGGGGAGGCCCATGTTCCAACATATTCAACTTATAACATATGGATAGATGTTTTCACTTTGGCATGAGCTGACCCACATCTGACTTCAACATTACCGGTAGTCTGAATTGTGTTAGCGGCATTTTCAAGATGAGTTTGTATGTGTGCAAGTTCCGAAAGAAATATGTGCTCGTCCGTCAAAGCTGAGATTTTATTTATGGCTGTTTTCAGAATTGCTGATAAACTGAGTGAAGTTTTCGGGTTAGTGATATTGGTTCACGTTTCGCTCTCGGCAGTCGTGATATGTTTCTTCGGTTTCTTGACTGTGGTATGTTTTTTATATTTTTTTATTGCTTAGACGGGTGGACGAGCTCACAGCCCACCTGGTGTTAAGTGGTTACTGGAGCCCATAGACAACTACGACGTAAATGCGCCACCCACCTTGAAATATCAGTTCTAAGGTCTCAGTGTAGTTACAACGGCTGCCCCGCCCTTCAAACTGAAACGCATTACTGCTTCACGGCAGAAATAAGCAGGGTGGTGGTACCTACCCGTGCCGACTCATAAGAGGTCCTAACACTAGTAATGTGGTAGGTGTAATGTAAAATGTCAATTGAAAAATCTAACGTGACTGAGATTGTTAATGGCTTGCGTTTTTTTAATCATCTTTTTTACAGTAGGTAGTAGGGTCGCCAGACGTCTCGTATTTCCCGGGACGTCCCGTATTTTAGGCTTAGTTTAAAATGTCCCGGCGGGACTGATTCTGTCCCGTATTCGAACCCTACGATTATAATTGTATTGATTTTTATAATATGTTAAAACCGAAAAAAAATGTTAAAACTGACTTGCTCCTCGGAGAAATATCAAAAAAATTTAAGAATGTCACTATATAATTTTCTTTTTTATTTGTCCCGGGTAAATAAAAAAAATTCCGTTTTTTTTGCCTATTTAAGCATTTGCCCCTTATAGGCTGAAAAAAAATCTGGCAACCCTAGTAGGTACTGAGACTTAGATCTTATGTCAACAGAAAAATCCGAGACATCTATGAAAATATCAGCAAAGGTTTCAGTGATATTTTAGGATCTATTAAAGGTCAAATTAATTGTTCAATGTTTTAGTAGAAGTTTACTTCTATAGTAACACCACCCCGCCTATTTCTGCCGTGAAGCAGTAATGCGTTTCGGTTTGAAGAGCGGGGCAGCCGTTGTAACTATACTTGAGACGTTAGAACTTATATTTCAAGTTGAGTGGCGCATTTACGTTGTAGATGTCTATGGGCTCCAGTAATCACTTAAAACCAGGTGGGCTCGTCTACCCATCTAAGCAATAAAAAAAAAATATTTTTTACTAAGCTGCGAATCTCAAAAAGAGGAGGTAATTAAAACTCTGAACTCATCACTCCCTTTTATGTTGTACTAATTCAGTCCGGTCTTTATCGATGATTGAACATTTTTTTTCTGACGCGCTTTTAACGCCTTATGTTTTTATTCTATAACTGGATATCACAGCAATATCCAAATCCTTATTACAATCCGTCAGTTTTTTTTTTTAATATTTAAAACTTTTAAACAGCAACTATTATTTTAAGGTTGCATTTTATACGGCCCCAAAACTACTATGTTGTCTTTCTTTTGTTTTTTTTTTATTTTTATTAATATTAGTATTGTTAAATCTCTGTTCATATATTAATGTAATGCACGCTGTGATTGCCCCTAATTAGAGTTGCAGTTATCAATTGCTCTATACATGTCAATGTTATTATATGTCTTACTGTAAGCCCTGTTGGTAATCCTTAAATAAATAAATACATTATCCTCCTTTACTACGAGTACCGGTAACCAACACGCAAATAAAAATAGCACTTAAGGTAAATTTGCGACGCTTTAGTCCGCGTGTCATGATACTCACTCAACAAGAAAATTTGGACATGATGGTTTCCGAGAAAATACGCATGTTTGATAGATCTTCCGTTTGAAGGAAACAGTGATGTAAACTCTGTTTACGGCGTAAACTAACATTAAATTTATCTTCCAGGGGTATGGAGGTCTAATAGAAACAATATCTAATTTCCTAACAGCTTTGAACTTGATTTTAATTGTGTTTCTGATAGCACTTGGAGGACAATTATTGTGTGACACGGCAAGTATATAGATATATATACTGGTTACATTTTTAGGGCCCATTCTGGCTCAGCTTGAGAGAATTTGCTAACATCTGTCCAAACAAGCGCAGTTTTTCTATGGCATTGTCCACAGTTGAAATGCTATTGTTCGGAACTTTTGTATATTCAAAAATGTCTTGAAAATGTTTTTAACGTGAATCAGGATATTTAAAAATTAATAATAATCCAGCTATCACTAAAAGTCAACTTGTAGCGTGCAACACTCGGTCGCACTCGGGCGTCATCGGATGCGATCGGAGTTCCCGAACGCGCAGGTGTCCCGTGACGTCATGCTACGAGATTCGCGCGCGTCGATTTAAGTTTATTTAGTTTATTTTAAAAACGTAATTTTAGTTTGAATTGGTATCTTGTAGGTCGTGTCTAGTTTTATTTAATCTTTTTACTTTATACTATAACATTGTACACATAATTATTATATATTGTTGAATTGGTGTGTTTGACTTTTATGTGTTCGAAGCACAATATCTCGAGAATACGAATAACAAACCACAAACTCCTTAAGTCTATGATGAGAAAAGACACCATGGAACATGTAGCTTCCCAGCTCAGCCTGGTTGATTTTGGTGGCTCATTATTTCCATTATTATTATTTGCACAGTCCAAGGTGTGTCAAAATATCCCCGGTGTTTTGAGACATTTCTTTCAAATAAAGATTGAAAATGGCCCATAAAGGTAGACAGCGGCTCGGTATATCCTATGCCCATAATGGTGACCAATGATCAGGCAGAGCATCTGTCTCCTCATCTCATGTAATCTGCTTGGTAGAAGATTTACCTTTTTTGTTGCCCCCAAACTCATTAACCTATCACTCACACCCGAAATGATGAGTCATTCCACTCACACGGTGTCGACTTAACAATTAACAATACCTACTTTAATTTACAGAGCTCTAACATTTCTGACGCCGCTTACAACAGCCTCTGGTACGAAGGCGACCTCAAACTTAGAAAACTAATGTTGTTTATCATCACTCGGTATGTGTTATTTTTCTATTTATCGATTGCTTACACTAATTAGTCGACCCAGACGAACGCCCTATACACGTCCTATCGGATCCACTCCCAGTGCTTTCACCCTTCGCGTTGGACGCGAAAAAGAATTCCTCGTTCAGTCCAGTAAGCAGTAATGCGTTTCGGTTTGAAGGGTGGGGCAGCCGTTGTAACTATACTGAGACCATAGAACTTATATCACAAGGTGGGTGGCGCATTTACGTTGTAGATGTCTATGGGCTTCAGTGACCACTTACCACCAGGTGGGCTGTGAGCTAGTCCACCCATCTAAGGAATAAAAAAAAGAGTACGAGACAGACATCAGCTGGGTGCTCCGCTATTAAAATCTATATAAGATCGCTCTTTTATCTATATCTATACTAATATAAATCTACAGTGGTTTTTACGGATGTTCCGTTATAACTACTGAACCGTGCATCCGATTGACTTGAAACATGTAGGTATGCATGTAGAAAATACATGTACTTAATAGACAGGTTAATATTTATATGAGTGTTGGACTCCCTACACCAGTTGCGGGGGCATTAATGATGAGAATCGTTGTGGGGGTGAGAAATAATAATGTTAATGTTAAACTCCCAGCGAAGCGGACGGGTACAGTTTTTAAATATAAAATTGTAGTTAACTGGTGATATCATTTCATTACAACGAAACCACACGACTTTTAAATATTCATCACTGTTAGATGTATTAATGCACTTAAGTTTTTGTTTTAGATCACAAAATCCATGCTATTTATCTGCGTTGGGATTTTCAAATATGACTCTACGATCATTTTCAAAGGTATTTGACGTAGTAAAACAATATTATTTTTTTTTATAAAACGGATCCAGTTTATGAATCTTATCATTGGCTCCCAATCGGCATCCATTGCTAACGGCTTTAATTGCTGACTGATAGCCATAGCTAATCAAATGAATTAATTACCACTATATTAATTGAACATCAGCATTGAATATTTTACCAAATTATGATCGAATTAACTGTTTTTACAGATTATGAGCACAGCATGGACGTATCTGTCGCTTCTTATTCAAGTTTATGAAGGAAATTAACACTTAAAAAACCGTCCGCAGTATTAAAGCACTAAGCTTAACTGAGTCACAGTAACATTTCGACATATTTATTTAGTATTTAAGAATCACCTTATCTCACCAATTTAGGGTGATGTTATACTCTTATGAGTATATCGAAGGGTGAAAGGATATATGGTTTAAGCTTTAGGTGTTATTTTAGTAGTGCTCAATAATGGTTCAGGGCGTTGTCGGAAGTGAGATAATTAAATAACACAACTGGTTAATCGGAGCGTTTATTCGCGACTGAACTTAAAAAGTAAAAAGCAACGGAAGCTAATTTTTTGAAATTTTCATGAGCGCCATTTCAAGTTTAAAATTTAGAAAAATATATTCTTCAGCTATTTGAATGGTGCAAACTTAATTGAAGTTCGATTAAAACATAAAAGCGTTAATGCTGATACCAAATAAAACGGACGTTTAGCCTTTCACCCCTTCATATGATGTTCGTAACAGAGTTGTTGACCAATGATTATGGCTTCACCCGGTCATCGTTCTCGTCAAACCCGTCGCTTGCAACGAAGGGCTCGACGAGTAAATTAACCCACAGACACAGCCCACTGAGTTTCTCGCCGGATCTTCTCAGTGGCTCGCGATTCCGATCTAGCGGTAGATTCTGCGAAGCACTGCTCTTACTAGGGTTCGTGTTAGCAACGTCGTCAGGTTTGAGCCCCGTGAGCTCACCTACACGTAAAGGTGAAGCTGAAATAGCCTCTTCGTCAGAGTCGAGAAGTTCGGCGAGGACGGTGACCGGTGCTTGAAGAGCCTAAAAGCATCGAAAGTGGATCCAGGGTATCCGATAAAACATGTTTTGGGCGACGTCGGCTTTGCTTTACCCCGTCGCCTGACTCGGATATTATACAATAAGCAGTGGCCACGATAAGAGGGCTCGGCATATCTCACCCTTGTATATGCTTTTAAATTCTGTTTTTTTTCTGTGTAAAAAATGAGTTAACCGTAGTAACGTCATATAGGTACTTAAAATTTAAAAAAAACACAATTTTCAAGAAAAATATATTGTATTCAATTAAACAAAAATATACAAATTCAAAAATAGCTTATTTCGTTACATAAACCAATTTCCATGTGGCTTAATAAAGTATTTAATTGCATTCCGTTTTCTTTTTTTTTTCTAATTATATTTTTATTACAACGTAGTGATTATTAAGTTTAATCACGAACTGAACAACTTCAAGAAGCAGCACTAAAGATTTATCTGATACTGTTCAACAAATATACTACGAAAATATAACAATATAACCTTAGTAAAATATAACCTTAGTAAACAATATTCCGACGGGCAAGAGAATGCGATCCTTCAGCATGAAATTGTAACATTTTTTTTTCTAAATTGATATATTTTTTAATGTAATAACTATTCCTTATTAGACTAACACGTTTTTAAGCAAGATTTTTTATATTAAATTTAACGCCATGTCAGTTATATCGTTTATGCGGCCCGGGGGCATTCTCTAGGCTAGGGCCAGATTTAGGAAGAGGGCAACCGGGGCGAAGGCCCAGGGTCTCCACAAACGAAGGACCCCCACAATAGAGAAAAATGGAATGGATGGAATGGAAAAAATCTTTCAAATTCCAACAAGTAAACACTAGAAAACATTTATATTCCTCTGAAATTTAATCAGATAATTCTTGTCTCCGATTATATTTATGTATGTTTGTTAAATATTAATCGAATCTACATGGTTTAACAATAAATTATTTATTGGACTCTCGACTGAATTTTTTTTTTCATTTTATTTGGAAAATAATTTGGGCCAAGGGGCCTCCGCTCCTCTGTTGCCCCAAGGCCTCCAGACCTCTAAATCCGGCCCTACTCTAAGCGGCCGCACGATAGGCACACAATAAGCATTACAGGGACGTTTCGGGTTGCCTATTTAAAAGATTGACCGTAGTAAACGCCGCGTAGAGACACTTCAGTATTGGATTAAAGGTATAGTTAGGAAACCAAAAAAAAACATAAGCTCAGTCAGTCATTTGAGTGTCAAGTACCCTCGTATTGATATTATTTTTGGTCGAACATCACACAATATAGACATAATTATTGGTAAAGAAATTTAAACTAGTGGGAAACTTAGGCCGCAATGTACTGTACTATCGTCCAGATTCTAGTTACGGTTCCGATCTGAACCGTACAACAAAGTTAAACATAGAAAATGAATTAGAATTTACAAATTATTAGAATCAAACGTAGACAATGTGCCCTGCCCCCTATTAATTAACTATCTATAAAGTTTTTAAATTAACATGACATTTTTTAAACAAAATCTTTGTAAGGTGAGGGATGATCAATGTATATTACTATTCTTTTATTTACTATACAAGCAGTTAGCCAACCATGATTGGACGGCGATAGCGGTTTTCACAACAAACAGTGGACCCGATCTACTAATAAAATAAGCTCGTACCACAAACCTGACAAAAGCTCCAAAGCTCAGTCGTCGAATGAAGAAGTCTGAGCTTTAATACTAACAACGACCCCAAACACGTATCTCTCAACTAGCTTTCCGTTCAATGTGAAACGTAAGCCCATACGATTTGGACCCATACACTATCGACCTATATTCAAATGAATCATAAATCACGTTACCGAAGCCATGCCGAATCATTATCTTGAAAAATTCGAAATTAACAAGAAACCATTAGATTTCCTCATTACGGTTTTATTAAAATTCCATTTGGAGACATCCTAACTGCGCTGATATAAACTATTAGGTCACAAAACTATTAAACTAAACTATAATTTACTATTTACGACTTAACGCTAATCCAATTTTGGAGTTGCCAATTAAGTTTAAATTAGTTAATTAGTGATAATAGATACTAAGAGGTGTACGATTAGCACCCGGATAGAATTAGACCCTAACTACACACAAACTGCAGACCGTGTGACGTCCACATTAACCTATTCATATAAAATAAAAATACTATTACTACTAACAACTATTATTATTCGTGGATACTATCAAAAGTTTTACACACAACAACACTATCCATAGATTTTTCTCGCCGAGTTCACAATCGAGAGGCGAATCTCACTCATCACTTTGATGCGGTAATTCGATGCGCTCTTTATTTGGTGATTAAAATCCTACTTATGGTTTTGATATCTATTCTTATCGTTCCTTTTGTCATTTCTAATTAAATCATGTGCTGAACGGTACTCACTTCTCGTATTGCCTTTGCATTAACAATTTGTAACGAAACAGGACAAATTGTTTCATGAATTGCTATTGGCTTCTGAAACCTTGGATTTTTCTTTCAATGAAAATTATAAAGGCAATTCTATTAACATTTAAAAAAGAAACATAATATTTCAACAAAACTTCACTAATATAAAAATGAGCACTTGAATGTAATCGAGCAAAGTTATAAGATTGCTATATTTTTATATATTTAGCTAATTAGGAACATTAAAATCAAGAAACATCAAGCAGTGTCGCTTCATAGACTTGATCGAAGGCAGCAAGATATGTGTGTTTGATCAGATAAAGAATTCGAAATATTTGTTTACCCGTATGGATTCGGGAAGATTATTTCAACAGAGCCACTACTTATCTAAAGATATTTTAAATAGCCTCCCATTAAAATACAAACTCTTTTAAATTCCCTTAAAATTATAGACACCGTAAGTGTCTAGAATTGATTGATTCTCGTTTGAAGTTTGTTTTTATTAACGGACATTAATAACACCATAATTTATCTACAAATAAGTATAGATTTAAAATTCAAATATATTTAACAGAATAAAGATGTCTGAAGGTTCACTAACAATGCGATACATCCATTGCCTTGAATACTTGTAAATCGTAAACTTAAAAAACGTGTACTTAAAAATCGTATTAGTACTAAACATTTAAATTTATTGTGTTTACTGTCTAGACCAGGGATCACTAATTAATTCCGCTCGGGGTCCGTTTTGAGAAATCGCACATTTTATAGAAAAAATACTTAATAAACAAATGTAGTTACGAATATAACATAGATATTTTTTTACATATCAATAATAAAAGATAAATGTAATTTTTTGTTGAGGTCTATTTGTTTGAGGTTTCCAGTAAAATTGCAAGCAAGATTCATTTCATCAGTAAATCGAGATCGGCACTTATTAAGTGAAACTTCGTCTCAAACTTTTTCGTCTGTGTGTTGCATGTCGCGTGACGGTCGGCCGCGGAGTAGGGATAAAGTGAAAGGCGCTCGTCAGAGCAGCCAAGGCTAATATGGCGGCGCCTATAGTTCGCAGCAGCTGACCGTGTAGTGTATAGACTATTACTCATTTGTGCCAGTGCTCCACGCTATTTTGTTTGTTTTTGTCAGTGTTTAATGTAAATTTTGTGTCTGAGTTAAATGTCTATAATGTGAAAAAAAGTTTCACTTTTACCGTGGTTTCATAAAACCACACAATCCTTTTTTCTTTATGAAGTTCATCTTCGAAATTGCTACTTCACAAATTTATGTTCACCCAAACAAAGTAAGAAGATTCAAAGCAAATTTTTGTAGTTTGGATATTTATTACCACGTATGTGGTCCGGATGCGGACCGCGATCCATTGTTTGGCGACCCCTGGTCTAGACATTGTAAATTCTTCTATTATCATTTATTATCATGGTGAGTTACTTGGGCTAACGTCAGCAAACCCTTGACATTACGTCAGCATTCGTTTTTACGGATGCTGACGTAATGTATCATCAACAAAAGTTAATGATACATTTATTAATTCATGGTTAAATCAAGATTCCAAAATCAAATTAGTAATTCGTATACACAATTGATTTTTTTTTTTTTTATTCTCTCGTACCTACCATGACATGGGGTAAATTGGGATCCTGGGGTAAATTGGGACAAACCTGCGGAAGATTCTCAAAGTACCTGTAGCACGGAATCTACCTAATTTTGTTTATGTTAATATTTATCAATGTATAGAAGAAAAACCAAGCTAACTATGGAAGTACTACATATGAGTTAAGTTGGTCCCAAAAATTCGTCAAATTAAATTGAAAATAATGGTTGAAAAGTGCGTTTTAAAACAGCTTAAAGAACTTTTAAAAAAAGTAATATTATCGTTGTTTTTTCAATAAGATCACAGTTTATATAAGTTTTTAATACACCTGGAAATGCCACAACAAACGGTAAGTTGCAATATTCTTATTTTAAATACAATATTTCGACAAAATAAAAAATTTATATTTTTTCCTTTCTTTTTGGGGAAAATTGGGACGTTTGTAGGGTAATTTGGAACGAGACTGGAAAAATTAGGGACGAGAAAACACAAAATTGGAACGCCAAAAGACAAAATAGGGATGGCTTGTTAGGGTTGTCACTGATATCTTATAATAGATTTTTTAGCCTATACTATCACTTAATTGCGTGATGTAAAGAAGGTTAATGTGTTTATCTGTTAGTTTATGTAAGTATTATAGGTAAAAGAAAAGTATATATATAATTACTTTTTTTTGCGACATTTACCTTGTAATATCTGCCCGGTCGTATGTTCTTTATAGCAATAAAAAAAATTAAAAGTTAAAAGAACTCAAACGAATCAAAACTTTTGTTATTTCATAATCTATTCACGCGTCGAATCATGATTTTGTTAACATTCACAACGAACACACACAAATAAAAACAGGCCTCAGATTTTAAATGTAACATTAATAAAAAATCCGAGATATCCAATTATGAGTGAGTGAATTAATTGAGTTTAGTTATTTAGCTTAGAAAGAATTTCTTTTATTTTTGTTATTATTGGCAGTAATCAGATAAAGCTGTTTTTTTATCTTATTCACCTGATATCTTACTCTTGCTCAAAGATCATTTTGAAAATGTTGATTAAATAAAATTGTATTAATGCATTTCCAGTCCTTTTGTTTTCTATTTTTTATTCTATTTTATGATTTTGTTTCAGAGTTGTGATTTTTAAGGAAATTAAATAATAATTTTCTAAAATACAACTTGCACATACTTTTTTTGATCATTGTATTGTTGATTATCATTCACGTCACATCGCTTCGGAATAGAAACCAGCTTAATTTACACTATGTTGTGTATTGTGCTTAAATTATGGATTGTATTCATCATTTCGGTCCATATAAATAATTATATGGCACCTACCTATATATCGCAGTACTGCGAGTTGACAACCCTTACAAATATCCCAATTTAACCCTTAACCGTGTCAATTTACCCCGGACGCTGGGTAAATTGGGACGGCCATTATTTTACCGATTATTTCTTTAAAATGAATAATTCAAATAATGTAACGGTTTTTATCACCTAGGTACGTTCAAGACTCAACTTATTTCTTTGGTTGAGCAGTGACTATTTAATTGGAACTATTTTAAAATTCAATCTGAAGGTCGATTTTGTCCCTATTTACCCCATTGTACGGTACTAGATCATTTAGACCTTGCACTAGTTGTATGTTTACACTATTTACTAACTACCGTTTACTACCGTACACTGTGGTTGTCCACCGATTTGTACATACAAGTTTGTGTCAAATTGACACTTGAAACTGTCAAACACAAAAAATCACATCTAAATGGATACATATTGTGTGCAAACAAAAACATCTTTATAACATTTCTAGATTAATCCATATATTTATTTGTAATTAAAATTTATCTATAACTTAAATCGATATATTTCTTTATTAAAATAGTCAGACATTTCAGGACTAGCCAAGGTTTGTTTTAGCAGTTTTGTTTAGCGGTATATTAAACATACTTTGTATGAGCAGAATAAAGAAAATATGTTTAATTTTATTTTCTAAAAAAGAATTTTATATCAGAAAATGAAAAAAAATCCAGACATTCTCGTGGTATGAAAAAAAAACCAAAGTGCGAGTTACGGAATTAATCATTAATTTTAAAGTATACCTAGTCAGGTCATAAGTATTGTCACACAGTAAAAACTTTTCTTTTAGAATGCTGGCCACAAAAAAGTTTATTGAATTCGAATTTCGAATTGTTCATGAAAATAAAAATGTATACTTTTAGAATTTTACTCATTTTTAAATATGGAGTGGACGCTCAAAGAAGACCGTGTTGCAGTTATTGCGTTGCATCGTTGCGGTTACGCGCCAATTCAAATTTTTAACATACTGAAAATTTTGAATATAACCAAAAGATTCGTTTATCGTACCATCAAACGATACAATGAAGACTCTAGTGTAGATGACAGGTCAAGAAGTGGTCGCCCTCGGTCTGTTAGGACTCCACCAGTGATAAAAGCTGTGAAGGCGCGAATTCAAAGAAATCCCAAACGTAAGCAGAAACTGTTGGCCCTTCAGATGGGGTTAAGCAGAACCACGGTGAAAAGGGTGTTAAAAGAAGACTTAGGGCTTCGGGCATATCGAAGAAAAACAGGACATCGTTTGAATGCTCGTCTAATGGACCTGAGACTGAAGAGATGGCGCGCTTTGTTGAAGCGGTACGCGGGAAAAAAATATCGGAAAATTCTTTTTTCGGATGAAAAATTTTTTACCGTAGAAGAGAGCTACAACAAACAAAATGATAAGGTGTACGCACACAGTAGTGAAGAAGCGAGCAACCGTATTTCGCGTGTCCAACGAGGTCATTTTCCATCTTCGCTCATGGTATGGTTGGGAGTTTCTTATTGGAGCTTAACAGAGGTACATTTTTGTGAGAAAGGTGTAAAAACGAATGCAGTTGTGTATCAAAATACAGTCCTGACGAACCTTGTGGAACCTGTTTCTCATACCATGTTCAATAACAGGCACTGGGTATGCCAACAAGATTCGGCGCCAGCTCATAGAGCGAAGAGCACACAAGACTGGCTGGCGGCGCGTGAAATCGACTTCATCCGGCACGAAGACTGGCCCTCCTCCAGTCCAGATTTGAATCCGTTAGATTACAAGATATGGCAACACTTGGAGGAAAAGGCGTGCTCAAAGCCTCATTCCAATTTGGAGTCACTCAAGACATCCTTGATTAAGGCAGCCGCCGATATTGACATGGACCTCGTTCGTGCTGCGATAGACGACTGGCCGCGCAGATTGAAGGCCTGTATTCAAAATCACGGAGGTCATTTTGAATAAACTTTAGTGTCATAAGAATCTATGTCTTGTTAAGTTCATTTTGGTATATGAATGGTTACATAATGAATAAACTTGTTTCAATTATTTTACATTAAACATGTGACAGAATTTATGACCTGACTAGGTATTATTACCATTTTAGGGTTTTCTAATTAATTATTTTGGTCACTCTCTTAGTTTATGAAAATTGTAAGTTTTGAATTTTAAATTTATATGGTTATTAACCATAGATTTAAATATTTTGTTTGAATCTTTATGATTTTTTGAATGTCCTAAAAACAACTTTCTTTTAGTAAAACTCTATACTACAGTTCGAGGCGATATCTTGAATTGCTGTGTCTGGGCAAACATTCACCCGACATCCCGACCCTCGAAATCTTTGGTAACATTCACCCGTCCTCTATTGCTCATCTCCAAGCCCCGCATGAATCCTGCAATAGCGTTTGGAGGTAATAGCCCACGGCTCGACATGGCAGAGTGCGATGGTGGACGCATAAGAGGTCCTGCCACCAGTAATACGCAAATTATAATTTTGCGGGTTTGATTTTTATTACACGATGTTATTCCTTCACCGTGGAAGTCAACCGTGAACATTTGTTGAGCACGTATTTCATTACAAAAATTGGCACCCACCTGGGATTCGAACACCGGTGCATCGCTCAACACGAATGCACCGGGCGTCTTATCCTTTAGGCCACGACGACGTCAAGAGTAAGGGGAGGGGCTGAATCATAGGCTAAAAATCGTCTAGAGATAATAAGTTGCACGTATCTAGTGTCACTCTAGAAACACACCAAAGAATCATTCCGTGCATAATGTAATGTAGGAACTTTTTATATGTTTCAGATCTACTATCTCTTTCTAGCACTACAGAAACAACAACTAAATTAGTTCCACGACAGCGATCTACTATCTTAAGTGTCAAGGGGCATTAAAGACGGTCTAGACCGTACTGTAGCATGAAGTGTCCGGAGAATGTGTGCAACTTATCTTACATATTTTAGTAACATTGCCGCTAGCTGTATTGGAATAATTTTATATCCAAAGATCTAATCCGTACGATTCACTACGATTACTAGTTAAAACAATGAAAGTAAAATATTAAATAATCATTAATGTACAAAAAGTAACACAATAAAACATTTTGTTTGCGGAAGGAACCATTCTTTTAAACATTACTGTGTGATTGTTATTGGATTAACACACTACTGTGTAAAGTCTATGTGCCCTCCTTCTTTTTACCCGACATCCTGTTAATAAGACAGGTGATCATATCGGTTTCCACTAAGCCTATGAACTTGTCCACTATTAATCCGTTCTTTATTGCTATTACTGCGGGAACCGCCTTTACCTGTAATAGGTTTTATATGATTATTTACATTGTATGGTATTCCTGAAATCAATGGTCAACCAGGTCAAAAGGTTCAGGATGAGAATACCTGACTTCCGCCTACGCGGTAGGTGTGGTGCGCGAGACAATTGGAATACTCCACACATCCTACGACACCACAAGCAAAAAAGTTCAACCCTAAAGGCTCCGTCAAACAGAACGCGTAATTAGCGCGCGTCAGAGCGCTAAACTGCCGGCGCTCTATGACGCCGAGATGTATTGTACTACTATGGTAACATACCGTCAAACAGAGCCCCAGCGCTATAAGTACGCAACGCTCTGTCGCGGGTGCTCATCATACGAGACTTCTTGTCGAACCGTTCGTTTCGATATCGAGTAGAGGGAACTCGTTCTCGTCCCCGTCATCTGACTGCCGGAGTCCCGCAAGGCTCCGCACTCTCCCCGTTACTATTTAGTTTGTATATCAACGATATACCCCGGTCTCCGGAGACCCATCTAGCGCTCTTCGCCGACGACACGGCTATCTACTACTCGTGTAGGAAGATGTCGTTGCTTCATCGGCGACTCCAGATCGCAGTAACCACCATGGGACAGTGGTTCCGGAAGTGGCGAATAGACATCAACCCCACGAAAAGCACAGCGGTGCTATTCAAAAGGGGTCGCCCTCCGAATACCACTTCGAGCACCCCACTCCCCAATAGGCGCGTAAACACCTCCGCCGTTAGCCCCGTCACTCTCTTTGACCAGCCCATACCGTGGGCCTCGAAGGTCAAATACCTAGGCGTCACCCTCGACAGAGGGATGACATTCCATCCCCACGTAAAAACGGTACGCGATCGCGCCGCGTTTATACTAGGACGACTCTACCCAATGCTTTGTAGACGAAGCAAACTATCCCTCCGTAGCAAGGTAACCCGCTACAAAACTTGCATACGCCCCGTCATGACGTATGCAAGCGTAGTGTTCGCTCACGCGGCCCGCACCAACTTGAAACCCCTTCAGGTTATACAATCCCGATTCTGCAGGATAGCAGTCGGAGCACCAAGGTTCCAGAGGAACGTGGACCTCCACGATGACCTGGAGCTCGACCCCGTCAGTAAGTATCTACAGTCGGCATCGCTGCGCCACTTTGAGAAGGCGGCACGACATGAGAACCCTCTCATCGTAGCCGCTGGAAATTACATACCCGATCCTGTAGACCGATTGGTAAACCGTCGACGTCGCCCAAAGCACGTCATCACGGATCCTCCTGATCCATTAACGGTGCTTTTAGGCAATACAAGCACCGGTCACCGTCCTTGTCGAACCCGTCGCTTGCGACGAAGGGCTCGACGAGCGAATTAACCCACAGACACAGCCCACTGAGTTTCTCGCCGGATCTTCTCAGTGGGTCGCGCTTCCGATCCGGTGGTAGATTCTGCGAAGCACTGCTCTTGCTAGGGCGGTGTTAGCAATTCTCCGGTTTGAGCCCCGCGAGCTCACCTACACAAGCTAGGGTACGCTGAAATAGCCTCTCAAGGCTATCAGCATAGGTAGGAAAAAAAAAAGCTCTGTCGCGGCGTTAGGGCTGTTTGACAGCATATTACCATAGTAGTATTATTATACAACACATCTCGGCGTCATAGCGCGCCGTCAGTTTAGCGCTCTGATGCGCGCTAATTACTCGTTCTGTTTGACGGAGCCTTAACATAAAAGCTATTCAATATATTTTTTATGCATAAATACTCTGTTTTCTTTTGTGAGCCTCAAGTGAATGAATAATTTCTCGAGAATAATTCCAGTAGACCCTTGAATATTGACATGAGAGGCAAAAAAACATAGACATAAAAATTTGGATAATGTAGTGTACAGAATAAATTTGAATTTGGAAATTGTTGCAAATGATGTGACAATAAAAACCAGCAGCGTAACGACAAGTTCTTTTATTTGTGCAAGAATGCAGAAAAGTAGTTAGAAATGGCTGGCATGGCTTGTTTTATTAACACTATCCCCCCTTCGTTGGCTTTGGCTGGCGGCGGTGGCGGTGGCTATGGCGGAAGGGGGCGTGTTAATATGGCTTGGCGGCTTGGCTGGCGGCAGGGCATGACAGCTGACGTCACGTCCGTTACATTCGGCCATCCTGCAACAATTGCTCCCGCAATGGGGAACACACAAAAACATTTAGTTCTCAAATAAATCAATAAGGTCTTCAGTTTCGAGCTGCTCATCGGAACTACTAGCGCTATCGGACACATGGGCTATACTTTTATAGGGCTTTAATGAATCTGTTGATACCAGGCCAGTGAAGTTTTTATAACTTCGTAAACCTTTTAGATATACTTCTAATTCGATAACAATTGTTACCTACTACTTTAGTTACTACATACGGACCTGAGTACAAATCGTCTAATTTGGTATTAATCCTAGCGGCGCTACTAACCAGTTGGCGCCTGTCTCTATGATACAAAATGCCTTTTCTTATAAACATGAGCTTTTTTTTTATATTAATGTTGTGTGTACTCGCTTGTTTTATCCTAGCTGCAGCTATCTTACGCCGTGCGTCAACAGTTTCTGGTTCGAGACCAGGAATCGAAACATCACATATTGACCTACCAGAGCGCGCAAAGATTAAATCACAAGGCTTGTAGCCGCTGTTACTTTTAATTGTGTTGTTTGTGCCTCAATTAATGGAGTTCACTAAATTATTTGAAGCTTCACTAGGATCAGTTGCCCGCAACACAAAATTGTATGTTTAGTTTGTTCAACCTGGCCAATTAGCGCGCGGACAAGCAATACCGTTTAACGTATGCCTAAACTGTTTATCTTCTGATATATTTTTTTAAAGTACCTACTCGTAAAAGCTTTCCCGTAGTCTGTCACCACGTGATTCGGGTATCTGGACAAACCCTATTAATATATTTTTCAATGCACGAATGGTCCCGATTAAATTTACAGTACGCGTTAGTTCAGCTATCACAAATTTAGACAACGCATCTTTCATTACGATCATGTACTGGTTGGTGCCCTTTAGATGTCCTACAGAAGGGCATCATGTTATATATTTGTACCATGCGCATAGTATCAGATGGTTTAGAGATCGGATATAGACAGTCTTCTTTTTTTTAACATAGTTATCCTTCTCATGTGTACAATAAAGACATGCTGCCACGTATTTCCTAATAAAGCGTGTCATTTTAAGAAACCAATATTGGCTTTTAATCAGAGCTAAACGATGATTTAGATCCACGTGACAAATGTCGTCATAGTGCATTTGTACAATTTTCCATTTAGCCGAAGGGACTGCGAGTCTATTTCCCTTAAAAAATTTTCGAACTAGTTCATTCATAATTATCTTTAACATCAGCGCGACTTCGTCCGCGTGGAATATAGTTCACAAAGAATGCTTTATTTTAGTACAAATTGATTAGCATAAAAAAAACGTTATAGTGAGCCAACCTTAACATATGCTATCGCGGACATTTTTTTTTTAGATCTTTTAAAGGGGTACAATTCTGTCACATTTTAGCGAAACTTTAACAGTTTCTGCAGCGCACGCACCGGAAGCTCTCAAAAGGGAAAATAACCCGATTTTGAAACATTACTTACTGGTACTTCGCTTGTATTGGTCTTAGCTGACCCAGTGATGGTCTTAGCGGTGCTAGCGTTATATAGCCTATAACCTTTCTCAATAAATGGGTTATTTAACACTGAAAGAATTTTTCAAATCGGACCAGCAGTTCTTGAGATTAGCGCGTTCAAACAAACAAACTCTTCAGCTTTATAATGTTAGTATAGATTGCTTTATAATCGAACTAAGCTTTTCGTCCTGACATTGCACAGTACAGAATCAATCAGTAACTAAGACGATTCACGTTCATCATGTCAACAGGATGCCTATTAAGCGCGTCTACAAATTTTCCATACGTTCACCAGGTCTATACTCAACACTAATGTCATAATCTTCTTTCAAAACTCACCATCGCGCAATGCATGGTATAATGTCGCGTTTGGTAAGCGTAGCACAAACCACAGTACAATCAGTTTCTACTATATCATGTTTACCTACTTCATAAACACGGAACCTACGTAGCGATTGTATGACCGCCAGGTTATGAGCTCTTAACTATGATACACATTCTTCCTTCCTAGTAACCCGGCTAAAATAGTATAACAGGCCGCAGTGAGTTGTCAGTTTGTTTTTGTAATAGTATACCAGAAATTCCTAAGTTACACGCATCGGTTTGTATTTCTGTAGGAAGCATAGGATTATACAGAGCTAGCACAGGTTTGAAACGTAAGCTGTTTTTCAGTTGTTCGAAATTCGCGTTTTGTTCACGGCCCCACACCCATGATTTATCTTTTTTTTTTTTTAAACCAATAAACTGTCGCACACTATAAGCATTATTTGGCACAGGACACTGCGAAACGGCCGTCAATTTTTGTTGCACCCGGCTGTATACCGTCTGAAGATATTTCATGACCTAATAAGTGACTTGTTCCTCCAAGAATGAGCATTTACTCATATTTAATTTTAAGTCTCCACCATAAAATTTCCCAAGTACTTTCTCAATAATTATTGAACCCGATTTTATACCAACTGAGGGTAGATGTAAATCGTTTAAAATTGCTAGTATCTCGATTTGACCTACATTTATTTTTACCCATTTCTTTTCTACCCACAGACTCAATTATTTTATTTATTAAACGCATTTAACTACCCCACCTAGTGGAATAAGGTGGAGATAAAGAAGAAACGCATGAATACAGATGGCGCATTTGCTAAACCAAAAGGAATTCTAGTGTACTAGAAATAATGACCTTGCGGTGTAATGAAAGCAGTTGTGTGTCTGGCACAATGCTCAATTGATGGTAGCCCTGGGCTAAATCTAAACTCGTGCAGTACTGTTCGGTGGATACTTTTATATTTTACCATAGCGTTTAACGCACGATAATCAACGCATAGCCTACTGTCGCCGTTCTTTTTCTTAATAAGACCACTGGTGAAGCATGACTAGATTCAGATTATTTTATAATGCCGATGTCTAAAAGTGGCGATACACGGGCTGATCACTAGTAAGCTTAATTTGCATTTGAACTAAATTGGCAATACCTAAATCATGTGTATTCGTAGCAAAGCAATGCTTATACTGTATTTTTTTTAATCTGAATGACTCCTAATATTTAATGGCTCCTTTTAATTTTTTTTATTTCTACCCACAAATCTCGAAATATTTGTAATGGCATGGCTATGGCAAGTAGAAATGCAACACACCTGGCTGTTTGGCTGTGGCTCCTCGCAGCTGTTGGCCCTCAGCAGGACCTCGCCCGGCGGCCACAGGATGGTCTCCGAGCCCATGTTGATGTCTTTGATGTAGCTGTCTTCGCCGTTCAGCAGCGTCGCAGGCAGGGAGAAGGAAGCTCGTAGCCGTGAATCTCGTGAAGCGCCGTGAAGCTCGTAGTGCCGCAGTGGAGTAACCACGTTGCTGCTCTTTTAGTTTCCCTCTACGTGAACCAGAATGATGGAAGGACAGGGCGGCAGGCGCTTTTGGTCCGACGACGTCGAAGTCCCTTTGATTTGATTGTTCCAGGTTCTTCATCCTGTAGCTCAAGTATCGCCTTGTGGACCTCTTTCTGAAGCAATTTTTCAACACTTTCCTCGCCAGTGAAATAGGAGCTTCATCTTCTTCAAACTTGTCAGAAGACCGAGACATCTGAGCGTGTATATGACGTTGTTTCATTTCTTTATCCCACTTCTGATTGTTGCAAATGATGTGACAATAAAAACCAGCAGCGTAACGACAAGTTCTTTTATTTGTGCAAGAATGCAGAAAAGTAGTTAGAAATGGCTGGCATGGCTTGTTTTATTAACACTATCCCCCCTTCGTTGGCTTTGGCTGGCGGCGGTGGCGGTGGCTATGGCGGAAGGGGGCGTGTTAATATGGCTTGGCGGCTTGGCTGGCGGCAGGGCATGACAGCTGACGTCACGTCCGTTACAAAATATATATTTTTTTTGGGAATCAATTTTATAAGTTTAAATTTGGAATATCCTTTAAGAGAGTATTTAATCATTATCTAATTAAAGTAGCTCAAACAAAAACCTTCCTAATCATACAAAAAGATTATGTCATGTTTTCAGAAAAAAGTTTTGAAAGATAAAAGAAAATAATAATAGTATTTTATTTATCTTTTCTCTCTTAAAGCTTTATGCACAAACACAACTGAATATTAAATTTTATTTTATTAGCTTTTGAAACAGAAGCTTCTGTACTATATTCAGAGACCTGAGAGACCTATAATACTGACATCCAGGTTCTCTCCTTCCTAAACTAAATAAATTTAGGTTTTTGTGAACAGATGCCATGGGCTAGGTCGAAAAATCATTTGGTGTTATCATTTAAGTAGGTCACTATGCATGTGTGTTTGTGTGCATGTGTATGTGTGTCTGTGTGTGTGTAAGTATATGTTTCAAATCTACTTGTTAAATAGGAACAATTTAAAACAATCCTATATAATTTTCTATCGATGTAACGGCATACCTCAAAAGTGTGCACTAAGTCGGCATTGTCTTCGACATCCACAACAGCTAGATCTAGGTCTGTCAAAGGTTCGATTAATTTTTTCAGCTGTGGTGTCAGTATTTTACAGGGCTCACACCACTCCGCATGGAAATTCACTATCACAGGTTTATCATTGTTCATGACCTGAGAAGATTTTTGTACACATTTTATTCACAATTAGAAACATGCAGTTCTTACAAGATAGATGCAAAGTATATAGAATTTTCTCACAGCCTTAATCCTATTGACTTGTAATTTACCTATATATACTCAATGAAACTACCTAAACATAGGAGTGGGTAATATCGGTTTTGCCGCGTATCGAATCGTATATATATATCGAGTATCAATATCGGATATTGAATCTATATATTGATGGATGCTAGTAGATTTTCTTGATTCACGATATTTGAGATTTGAAACGATACGCTGATATAATATCGTAGTAGATATAGATTTAAGTCAACGTTATACGGTTGGTTTTCTGATATCAATTTATAATATGATTTTAAAGTAACTAGAGGTCCCGCAGTAGTCGAAATTCGACTATAATTAATTGGAATTGTAAGTTTGTACACTATTATGATTGTATTTTATACTTCTATAATCACAAATTTCGCCAAGACTACACTATAAAAAATATAAACAAAGGCAAACAATATTTAATCTATTCTCAATTTGACAACAGACGTCAAGAACAAAAGTTTGACAATAAATAGTAGGCATGCGTGTGTGCGTCAAATACATGGTATAGTAATCGGCAAACTTCGTGAGCAAATGACCTTGACTGCGCAGAACCGAATTTTAGATCACTTTGGTGGTGAGGGTGAGGCGCGACGGCAGGGGAAATCGTATCGAGCGCGTTATTGGTAGATCAGTCGAACCCTGCGTCCCGCACTGCGCCCTCATTCCGCTTGCTCCCAAAAGTACGCTTGCGTACAGTGGAAAGTCTATCGTTATTAATCGTTAAGTTATTTGTTATAATTGCTTGTGGACTTTGTTGCCATTGCTATTTGTTGAGTGTTTGTTGATTTTTTATAAAACATACACTATGCCGTGACAAACTGGTGTAGTACTTAAAAGAAAGGGTAGAAAATTTGTGTACGACGTATATTGCTTCTTTATAAAACATGGGAAGAATGATATGGAAAAATTAAAACAGACTTCGGAAGCAATAAAAACATTAGTGAGTACTGTTAGGTGCATTATTAACGAAGCTAAAGGCTCTGGCTTGCTCGCCGTGTTTCGGACTCCGGGTAAGAAAAGATCAGGGAAGAAGAAAGTTACCGGAATGGATAGTTTCGTTCAATCTGTAATAAAAAGATGTAATCATAATAACTACATAACAAGCAGCGAAACTCCGTACCGTAGAAAGGCTTCGAAAAATTTAAAGAAGATATAAATTTTAATGGCTCGGAATTAAGCTTACGACGGATTATGAAAGAGCTAGGCTTCAGATGGAAAAAAAGGACAGAAAATAATCGGAAGCTGGTAAATGAAAAAAGTAACATTCGATTACTACGAATCGAATATCTTCAAAAAATAATTAATTATAGACAAAAAAGAAGACCGAATCGACCGAGTTGTAAACTACGCCGATGAGCCCTATGTCGACTCATCACGATGATAGCGACTCGGGTGATGAAAACAGTGATGATGATGATGGTCAAGATTATGATAACGAAAAAAAAATTACAAATACCAGCTTCGCTTCAACTGAACCAAGACCTGGCAACAGCTCTAGTTTTGACTTAATAGAAGGAATATCTATTTTACCCCAAGATTAAATTATTACAATTATTAACCTATATGTTTTGTTGATGTTCTAATAAATATATAAATAAATACATATGTTGATTTTAATAATTTAATAGCATTATGACGCAGAGTAAGTAATGTTTTTGCACGTGAGTGTACCATGCGCAAACTTACCCCCACTACGTCGACAAATGCTCAAGAAGTTTGCCGGTTATTATATGTAGTGTGTGTAATGTTTTCTTTATTGATTTAATGTATCCTTTATGCATTATTTTAAAAAAATATTAGCATTGTGCACTTCTTCTCTATATTCTCTATAAGTGTGGAAAATTTCATACTCCTCCGTCCGCGCAATTTTCGTAAAAAGGAATACAAAGTTTTTCCTTCACGTATTATTATATAAAGTAATAAAAAGAACATGAATATAAAAATATCAAAAAAACTTTCCTTCATGCTTTTACCAGGCTTAGGACTGGCTACATTATTTTCAGTTTTTAGTATTTTGTGTCTTAATTTTAAATTACAAAATATACCAAAAGAGTGTAGATTTCAAAAGTTTAATACAAACACAAGAAATAAACACAATTATTTGGATTCAACTAAAAATAGAAAAATGTGTACTTTAAAAATCAAACACAAAAATTAAGTATTTATAAACACTTGTCCAAAAATTCTAGTTCAAGGTCAAAGCGCGTGAAATTAAATTCAACGATGCAAATAGGCTATACTGCATTCAAGTTAGGGTCGAAAGTTGAAACTTCTTTCCTAAATTGTATCCTGCTGATACGCTAAGAATAATCTTCAGACATATGGACTTAAATATAAGGTTTACAATTGTATGGATAATGCCTGTTTCTGTTTCATTCATCACATGATATCCCTATCGTGCGCTCACTCACTCTGGCCGATTCGATACGAACCAAACGAATATTGCTGATATTCACGAATCGGTCGATATGCCGATGCGCATCACATCGAGCAATATCGTGTATCGGCTGATATCGAAATATAGATTTCGATTCACGAATCGGTACGATATGCCGATGCGCATCACATCGAGCAATATCGTGTATCGGCTGATATCGATATATAGATTTCGTGCGGAGCGATATCGGATTCAACGATATTGCTGCGATATATAGATATTGAATCTAGATACGATTTATATCACCCACTCCTACCTAAACACCTTTGAAATAAGTAACTATTCAAGGGCTTTGTGAGTACATTTACTGCCATATCAGAATCAATTTTTTTATTGCTTAGGTGGGGGGACGAGCTCACAGCCCACCTGGTGTTGTGGATACTGGAGCCCATAGACATCTACAACGTAAATGCGCCACCCACCTTGAGATATGAGTTCTAAGGCCTCAGTATATTTACAACGACTGCCCCATCCTTCAAACCGAAACACATTAGTGCTTCACGGGAGAAATAGGCAGGGCTGTGGTACCTACCCGTGAGGACACAGAACACGTCCTACCACCAGTAAAAAATGGTATGAGATGGTAAACACTCAATATCAAGACACATAAGTATTGTGTTAATTTTCATGTCAAACTCTTCATGTAGTTTAACAAGTTTTACAATAGCAATACGCTAACGCAAAAGTATCTGTACTTTATCTGTTGCCAGTTTTAGAGATAGCAGTGTCCAATAGCTGATTTCCTAGAATGGGTCATTTATCCATTCAGACCGACAGACAGGCAGTAGATCCATCAAGACATGTTAAAGGATGAGCCGATCCAGTCACTTTTATGAAGAAATGATCTGCCACGGTCTCCCTTGTTCTGTACCTATCGTTAAGTCTTTATTGGTGCATAGGCACCTATAGAGATATCACCATGTAAATGCCATCACCCACCTCAAAACTAGGCAAACTTTATTCGAATAAGTATTGCACTCCTCAAAGTGCTGGAATGTCTTCCACTACTTATTTGGTAGGTAGACCAAATGTTTGTTTGCTAGCTTTTTTTATTACAATATAAAGACATATAGATAATTTATTAGACATATAGAATATTTAATTATTAAATCATATTACCTTATTAATAAACTCTTCATTATTCCTAACTAATATAGTCTCATTATGTACTAGTGAGGTTGAGATGGCTTTCTTCAAAGATGTCAGATTCCTTACTGGCGATCTCAAACTTTTGCATATTGCATTAGACATTGTCTGAAAGGTAAATAAAGATTTTATGTGATCCACAGCTCGTTTCAAAACTAACAGATAGTTATTTTACTATAAAAATTATCTTACATAGTTAACACATGCATATTTGTACAGTTAAAACAATAAGATTAAATAATACTTAAGCAGTTGACTTTTAAGCAAATACACCCATCATGCAATTGAAGACATTGAAGAGTTTTGATAAGATAATATATTCTGTGCATATTTACATGTAAGATTTAATGTTATAAGTAATTTTTACTATGCCTAAGACTCGCAAAATCGAAGATAAGATAATATACTTTAATAATAACATACGAAATGTTCTTTAAAAAAAGTAAAATTGTATTGTTTCCAGAAAATTACTTATTAATGTTTACAATGCTAAAGTATGCCTTTTATTAGTTGTGCATTACACTTGATAAGTGCCAAACTATTTCTATTTTAGTGCAACAGAAATCAACTTACCAAAGCAAATTAATATCGACCTCTACGAGTAACTTTTTTAACTTCGATTGGCGTTAGGCAAACGTAAACAAAAGCGTACCCAGATCCGAGGACAATACTGGCAAGCAAGAATGTTAGGATCGCGTAACGAGTCACAAATAGCCTGTCGTAAAAATTGGCACTAACATATTGTTCTCCGCTACTTGGCAAAAGCAATAATACTAATGATATTGTAGAAGATATTATTAATGATATTTTTCCGATATAATGGCCAGTACGGATTGTAACACAACAGAGCATCAACGTTATAAACCATAAAACGGTTAAAAAATAAATCCCGAGACCGAGACTCATTTTTCCGTAGCCCAAATGATAACGAAGTAAAACATTTCCATACTCATGCAGGAAATCATATATTTAGTATTAAAAGGAAATATAGTTCACACAAACTTCTTATGGCACTCAGTTGATCTCAAATTCTCAATCAAATATTTATAAATCAAGTATTTAAACTTCAAAAAGCTGTATTTTTTTAATAAATACCGTATGATTTTAATCACAAATCGCCCAATACCACAGAACACTATTATGCCCAATACCTTCGAGTATAGACTACTATAGACTGTGGCACAGGGCACAGAGTACTACAGAGTTTTTTTTAAGGGATTTTATGACCTGATAACTAAGATCTTTAAGTCATGTCTTATTTTAATTTATATTCTTAACTCTATGAAAAATGATATTAAGATGATTAATTTGAGACATTAATCAAATGGGATGAAACATAATCTCAGTAAAATGGTGGTCAATTACTGAGATTTTTTCAGTGGACTTTGTGGAGGATCCCGAGAAGTTACGTCCAGCAGCTTTGTTTCATTTTCCCGAGAAGTTACGTCCAGCAGCTTTGTTTCATTTTCCCACATTTGTGCACTTTCACAGGTATTAAACAGTTAATAAATCACGGTTATTACACATTTAAACCTGAAGAAATACTAAATAGACAAAATAAAACAAATCACTAACTTCACTCCTCGCGTTCCCGCCAAAAAGTCATTACATAATTTACCGAGACATTTGCAACAGATTAAGTAGGTAGCAGGTACCGTAAAATGGGGCGATTAGGGATTGAGAGGCGAATCGGGAAAAAACCGGGAAAATCTTTCGACGCTCAATATTAGTTTTATATTCGTTGCAAAATCTTCCATTTTTTCTAGTTTAATAGTAGAATGTTGAAAGTTCACAAAACAACTCTGAATATGCATGATAATAGCTGCTAACTTATAAAAAATCGCGTTTCAAATTAACTTTCTGTACTGGTAATTATTTTAGTGCTAGAAACTTTGCTCTCTTTTATTTATTTGATAATAATAGAAGACGACTGTGATTTATAAACGTTATTTAGTGTTTGAACCATCATATATATTAAAGGTAAGTCTCAGTTGTTATTGGTTTTAATGTATTTGATAAAATAAAAATACATGAAAAATCTATTGTTTTTGGGGATATTGGGGACATCTTAGGTACAAATAACAACGAAAAAGGGGTCAATTGGGATGAGAATACGTGAAATGGAAACGACCTATGTATAAATAGGTACAGGTTTGTAGGGTTGTCTATGTAGTTATAACAATATTTTTTAAATTTGTTGGTAAAAATCTAGTTTATTCATGATGTTTTTGTCTAGAACTTTTATTCAAAATTGTCAATGTGTTATTTTATTGTTTGGTAAATATTTATATCAGTTACGTATTGTTTTCTATTTTTAGATATGCCTCGCGTGTACGTATCAAAGCGTGCAAAGCCTTATAAGAGATATGATCCCTTAATATTAAAAACAGCAATAGAAGCCTATGAAATTGGGAATAAGTCTTTAGTTGAAATAGCTAAGCAATTTAATATAAGTAAGTCGATTTTGCTCAGACATGTAACAATAACAATGAAATCTTAATGTGGACAAAAATGTCTATGTAATACATAATAAAATATTTAATATTTGTTCAGAGTGGGGATATTCATCTGATTAATCCATGGAATAGCCGACACACCTAATCTCTTAACCCAGATAAAAATATCAGCCCCTAAGTACTTACCAAGAACGAAGAAATATAAACCGTTTTTAAGAAAGCCCACTCGTTCGAATTTAGGTGCTTACTCTCCCTTGGGACTACAATAATGTCCACGGTAGCGTGGTCTCCGTCAATGTTCATTCGGAGTTGTCCGATTGCGCTGAACTAATTTTAAGTGATGAAATAGATGTTTTTTTTAATTGTCTCACAACTTATAGGACAAATCTGTCGCGGATCATTTCCCAAGTAAATATAAATTAATCATAAGTAAATGTAATCAAGTTGATGATCACTTTGTTGGTGCAACTAAATAAATTAAAACCAAGTAGTGCCAACCCTAGCAAATTTCTCATTTCGTCCCAATTAACCCTAATTACCGGGTAAATAGGGATTACACCTATTTTTGCTTTTTTTGCTTAAACTGGAATGCTAGTTGCATAGTTTTAAATTGGACAACAAATATGCCCCTAAGAATCAATCATTTTGATCCTGATATAGCATTATATACATCAACAACTACCTTAAAATTGGTCATAAAGTTGGAATTTGTCCCTAATCGCCCCATTTTATCGGTAATTAACAAAATTAGTCATTGATGCATGGAGTTAATAAGTACCTACATCCATGCATTGATGTCACTATTAACACAGAGTAGTTCCATTTTTCAACATGAATGGCGAATATCTCGGCCCAGTGAATTTGGCCTCCCTTTTTTTGATTTTCGATTTTTTTTATATTTGATTATTTGTTCGTCGTTTGTTCGTTAATGTTCGAATGTCAAAATTCATCATCAATCATTCAAGTCTCATATCATTCAAGTCTCATATCAATGTCTTTTATTAAATTTTATCTCAATGGTTTTTAATTCGGAATTAGAATTTTATTTTAATTTTGTTCATTTTTCTTGTATTGTATACAGTATAAAATATATACTGTTACAAGAAAAATGAACAAAATTATGTCAACTAAACATTGTTGTAAACTCAACACTGGCAGCAATGGCATCGCAAGAAGCTATTTCTATACTGAAAAGAAAAAGAAGTACCCCTCGAGAGTATTCCATCATTGGTTATTTCGTTTCACTGTGTGTTTAAATATACATTTCAAATAAATTATATTCACGAAAAAACACCTTTAATTAAGCAACCGCGGTTTTCACAAAATGCAATTAGTTATATCAAGTGTGAACAGTAACACTAAGACGGATAAATTGAAGTACGCCTCTTCTTGTGCATTAAAAAAAACATTTTTAATTGGTCTGATTACATCAAAATTTACGAATAAAGGCATTAAATTAATTTCCTTAAGAATCCTGAATGGCTCCTCTTTTTATAAATGAAAATTAAGATGAGTTTTCTATTTGGCTATTCAAAATTTAATGAAATGGATAGTATAAGTACGATTTTTATTAAACAAAGTTTTGTTGTTGTTGTTGTAGTCCTAGAGTAGCCCGCTAGTACTTATGGCCCTCACAAGCTGTCTTCACTTCACCCTGTATTGCGCTTGATCCTTAACATCGCTCCAGGTCAGGCAGGCAGTCCTTATCTCGGTCTCCACGATACATCGTCAAAACTGTATACAGGGTGTCTAGGTGTTCTCCGGCTAAGCACTCAAAAGTGAACGATGCTGCGACGAGTCCGCTGCGCCCTATATTCTTCTCAAACGCCATTCCTATGGGAAATGTCTTGGGCGATAGGATTATAATTTAGTTCAGAGGTCTTTGTTAGAGATAGTGTCTGGTCAGAACAGGCGGAGTATCGACCTCAAGCACATATTTACAACCTGTATGCTTAGTGCGAGTTTTTTAACATTCTCGATAGCGTAAAAGCTAACTCAAATTTGTATGTACGCAGTTGAAACAGCACCCCTAGCGGCAAAGGTAGGCAAACGTTCTAACTCCAACTCTAAACAAAACTCCCAAATTATATTTGCACTGTTTAGAAATCAATTTTTAACAATTTGCAGCAGTACCAACGCCATCTCATAGTCACTTGATAATAAAGATTCTCCTATTGCATAGGCTCTTTTACCTAGTTTCTGTTGCTACTCTATCCTTTGTAATGTTACCAGAACTACAACACAACAAAAGTAACAATTGACAAAGGAAAAGTCATTTTATTATGTTGGCAGTTTCAATAACAGTGAATTTAAGATAGCAGTGCTTCTGTCAAGTTATTTAGAAAGGTGAGTTTATTTCAATTTATGCAGCTTAAATAATCGTTAATTACTGTAAAACAGGAATCGGTAACTAATAGAGCGTTTTTAATTTTCATTTGACTTCGAAAATTACTCGACATTACAAGTATTACCAATATTTCATATCGCCATTTTACGGTCTGTGGAGTTGATTCCGATTATTTTTTTCATTTATCGTGCGTCATCAGGTATATGGTAGGTATTAACTTGTGAAACCTTAGCAATGTTTGAAGAAGGTTGTATTCTTTATAATTTTCTGCAGTACCGTGGGAAACTTAGATTTTACTTTATTTTCATTCATCTACCTTTCGTTAGTATTTGATGACTAATCATCGCTAACAAGGTCTAATATGCTTGTGAAAAATATAAACGCAATATGTATTTGCAAAGACTGTTGTAACTGTTGAGGTTATAATCTAGATAAATATTTTTACGGTTTCAATCACACGGCAAGCCCAATACATATTCTTGATCTGTAAAAAGTCATTCCCTGATTACCAATAGGTTTAAAAAAAATTAAAATATTTAGTGTAATAAAAATCCAGAAACCAAAAATTTCCTTTTGATTAATATTTTTAGGAGACTGGATAATGAAAATTATAGCTTAAATTTTATTTCAATATAAGGTTTTAAAATTATCATATTTTTTTGGATTTTTTGTTTTTTATATATAGGTGTTTATTGTTGTTGTAGTTGTAAGGTAGCCTGCAGGTAGTATCAGCCAGCCCGGTACAGAGGGGCTACAAATTAATATATATGTTTAGGGCCAGTTAACTTATAACAATAAATCGGAGTTTTTTTTTTTTTTTTTTTTATTGCCTTTGTAGGCAAACGGGCATACGGCCCACCTGATGGTGAGTGGTTACCGTCGCCCATGGACTTCAGCAATGCCAGGGGCAGAGCCAAGCCGCTGCCTACCGCAAAAGAGTTCTAGTTGCTCATGATAACAATGTGTTGAAAAAATATTTAATAAGTATAAAAAGTCAACTAATAATAGACAAGTCTAATAAAAGTCTTCAATCATATACATAAACATGAAATGGTGTTCGTTTGTAAATATGATATGATATAGGCTTCTTCGGTCTTTGTACCTGCATGACTATTTTTGGTGTAAAAATGTTAGTAACAGTCCCAATGAGGTTTTTTTGTGGAATTAAAATTCCAATTCAGTTGGAAAACATTAATCAGGTCAGCTTAGAAGCAAATAAAAGAAACCAGCATGGAATTTAAAACATTATAACATGTAAATTTAATGACAAAATAATTTTATATGTAGATATAATGTCAATGAGGTCAATTAGTAAACAATAACACATAAGATTTGGCTGTAAGCCAATGTTTGTGCTCTGCAATTGCATGGCTTCTGTTGTAAGCTGACTCACATCTCGGTAAACTATGTGTTATATTTTTACTAGATTAAAAATACAGTTGCGTATGAAGAAAATAGATAATCAATTTACTACTACTTACTAATCAATTTACTACTACTTACTATGTTTCAAACTATTGAGTCTATCAAAGAGTTCTGAGAGAGAGGCTTTCTCTGTGTTTGTACAATATATTCAATGTGAAGTGTTCTGAAATGAAGAATCATTACGAAATGATCCTGTCATCGCTATAGTACTACGCTTTACTGGAACAGTGTTAATTTCTACCTAAAAGCCGCATTTATTTTTATCTAGACTTTTGGCTCAGTAGAGATCTGAATTGAATGTATCAACTTATAGGGCTAAATAAGTTAAATCACTAAAAAATATTATAGAAGAACCAGAATATACTAATGTGTTATGTGTGTAATGCGTTTTTGAATAAGGTCAAATCTTTCTGAAGAAATACCTTTTGTATGTATTCATTTCAATATTTTTGTTTTTACAGCCTGAATTTCTCTATTTTTTTTAGTTTGAGGAGAAATGATCATACACAATCCTATAATACATGAGAACTGGTTGCAACTTCAAAATATGAAATTTTCATTATGTTTATCTGTGTGTTTATTATACTGAGATTTAAAGCTTGATAACAATCAAATAATATTAAGAAGTTAAGTTGTGGTCATTCATACACACAAACTACCTTCCACCAATATTGCTCAAGTAATCAAATAAATTTTTAGCAATTTTTTTTTATATTTAACGTATAGGTGAAATTATTTACAAGATATACGGATGCATATTATTTGCAACTTTTATTTTATGAGTGACTATTAAATTCGTTATGAGACATTTATTGTGTATGCCACATTCATATATAAATGTTACCTATATGAAAATAATAATAAAACAGTCGAATTTTATTCATACAACTCTAAATCTTGGAATACACATTTTCATAGTATATTTCTCGGTTTCAGTGATATAGTCGTATTTATCATTTGTAAAAATCGATTTATACGTATGTGTCACCCATGGAACGAATGTTTTTATATGATAACTTAAAATCACGAATGTCAGACCGCCGATTTGAAGATTTATTGTGTTAAAAAAGGTTTATCTGATAATCGAAGCCCTTAAAGGTATGTACGTACATTCGGTCCACTGACTTGTTATCTGGCGGCACATCGGAAACAAGTTGTCGACGCAGGCTTCGACCCTTGCGTTCATTGAAGTTCACGGTCATACGCGACGACATTTATACCTTTATAAAGTGTCACGAATGATTACCATTCTGACCGTACGATTCAAATATACTGAAATTGAAATTGTGACGCGAAAATCGAAAAATTTAAGTTTTTTTTTAGGAAAAATTATTAAAATCAATAATCATATACTAATGATTAGAACCTGCGGGGTTTGATAGAGATCACTTGTTTACTAGTCAATGCACTATCACCAAAGAAACACGTTTAAAACTACCTATGTCCCATCTATCGTGCATTTTTTAAACTAATCTCTCCTTAACACTGCCATGCAACAGCTGTTAACAGTTTCTTTTCAATCCGGCGTTAGATTTTTTTTTTTTTTTTTTTTTTTTTTTTTTTATTGCTTAGATGGGTGGACGAGCTCACAGCCCACCTGGTGTTAAGTGGTTACTGGAGCCCATAGACATCCACAACGTAAATGCGCCACCCACCTTGAGATACAAGTTCTAAGGTCTCAAGTATAGTTACAACGGCTGCCCCACCCTTCAAACCGAAACGCATTACTGCTTCACGGCAGAAATAGGCAGGGCGGTGGTACCCACCCGCGCGGACTCACAAGAGGTCCTACCACCAGTAATTACGCAAATTATAATTTTGCGGGTTTCATTTTTATTACACGATGTTATTCCTTCATCGTGGAAGTCAATCGTCAACATTTGTTGAGTACGTATTTCATTAGAAAAATTGGTACCCGCCTGCGGGATTCGAACACCGGTGCATCGCTTCAACACGAATACACCGGACGTCTCATCCGTTAGGCCACGACGACTACAATTTGCAAATGCGTAAGCCGCGAATAGACTGAACAAAATATTTCAGAAATATTAACTGCCGAAGTGGACCTCGTATCCGTTTGCATATTCAACGGCAAACAAAAAAGCCTATGCCTCGAATGAGAGCTTTTGCTTTTTGTTAATACGCTTTTATTAGCTTCAGACGTATGTATGTTAGTACGTATGTAACGGAATCTTTGAATATGATTTTGACGCCATTCAAAACGTCGGATTAACTCGAAATTTGGCATTCTAATTAAGCACCGATTACAATTCAATATTATAAGAAAAATAAATTGAAAAAAGTTGAATACCTATAAACTAAAAAATGAAAAATTAATAATATGTAGTTTTAAAAAACAAAAAGAATACGCTTTTATAGAAAATTATTGTAAAAAAAGCTTGGGATGCATGGTATAGTGGTTATAAACATTTTATGAACATATATGAGTAAAAGGGTTATTTTGATAATATCCTGAAAAGAGCACCCCACGCTTTTTTACAATAAAATCATTTTTTCTTACACTATTTTTAATTCAAATTTATTAAAATTTATTTTCTATTTTTGAGTTGGATTTTCTATAATAGCGTTTTTTTTAAACAATTATTATTTTGAAGTTTGTATACGATTCCTATTATAGATATCGTGCCGCAGACTGTAAATGCATTCAATAAATTGCATTACTCGACGCCGGATGACAATATGCGAGGGTTATTTGTGACACGTCGCTAGGCCGAGCTCTTTTTATTGTGTGCGTCCGCATAGTTCGACTTCTGGTCTCGTCCTAAGGTTTTTTTAGTCGCCATTGTACGACGACCTTGATATTTCTTTTTATGGTGATTCTTGTATTTTGTACTGTCGTTGGCATGTCGAACTATAAGCAGCTGTATAACTACTTTTGAGTCTGTCGTTGCCATTTATAAATTATCATTGTCCACAGTTGCCTTTAATTAAAAAAAAAAGTACCTGCATCTTAAGTTGTACGCGCAATAGTAGTTTTATACGGTTATTCTGGGATATGTAATTAAAATCTTCATTTGTATTTGGGAAAAGGCGGATTTATCAAAGAACTTGAGATATAATTAAATCAGTTTTTTACTGGTGGTAGGACCTCTTGTGAGTTCGCGCGTGTAGGTACCCCACCACCCTGCCTATTTCTGCCGTGAAACAGTAATGCGTTTCGGTTTGAAGGGCGGGGCTAACTACTAAACTATACAACAATAATTATAATGATGTCTACAATTTTAGAACACCTGAGTAAATCACATGAATCATCTATCGTACTGTTATAGCGGGATTCGCTACGTAGATTTAAAAAAATGATATACGAAGTTATGGAGATCCGACGACGGTCACGCGCACTGATTTAGGAGGATAGGAGAAGACTTGACCGCTCAGGTCGAGAGATTGTAGAAGACTTGACCGCTCGGGTCGAGAGATTGTACCAGACTGTCCGTTTGCGGGGCGGACGGAACAGGAGAGCTCGGGAATACTGATCGTGCAGCTTGGTTAGGGCTGTCAGCCAAATAGCCTTCATACTAGGGTTATAACAGTACGATAATATGGGAATATTATCGTCCTTTAGCATCTACCCACATAATGCGACCCATACCTACCTATTGAGGTCTCTGGGGGCTCTAAACGTTCCGGCTAAACAAACTGACATGTTTTCGTATGTGCCTTTACACCGTAAATTTCAATCCTGTTAATTTTTTCGAATTTTGTGTGAATCAAACGTAATACATGTAACAGCGAATTCACGGCCGATATACATTGCATACTGTCATGATCGAAATCAGTGTCTTTTTTTTTTTTTATTGCTTTTTTTTAAATTGTTAACATCAAAAGTTGCTCATATAATTTGGCCTGGCGATTGTCTATTGTCTTGAAATTCCTAATAACAATCATTTAAGTCATACAATCGTAATTGAGACGAGAACAAAGAATGCACAGTACTATGTTATGCATTAGGAGGGAAAGTATTAAGGCTGATAAAATAGAAAGGCTCGGAAGGCATCGCCCTAATTTCTCCGGCTGCCTTCTAATTCAATTATTTCTGTAATAAAGCAGTTGGCGCCACGATCTTAGGAGCTTCCTCGTGTAGTTATTGAATAAAACTTTTTATTGCCTTACAAAGGGCAAGTATCACAGATTGCAAGGCGATATGATGAAATCTAAGTCTTAAAAGAGTAACGAAATTCCGTACGCATTTTGAAAATTATTCGGAACTGTCATGAACTTTTTTTTTATTGCTTAGATGGGTGGACGAGCTTACAGCCCACTTGGTGTTAAGTGGTTACTGAAGCCCATAGACGTCTAGGACGTAAATGCGCCACACACTTTGAGATATCAGTTCTAAGGTATAGTTACAGCGGCTGCCACACCCTTCAAACCGAAACGCATTACTGCTTCACGGCAGAAATAGGTAGGGCGGTGGTACCTACCCGCGTGGACTCACTAGAGGTCCTATCACCAGTAAAAAATTCTCAATTAGACTGCACATGGTATAGTGTGTAATTTTCTTAAATTTATTTTATGTCTTTATCCATGCATAATTTAAAAAAAAAAATAGCATTCTGCACTCCTAGTCTATGTTCTCTATAACTGTAATAAATTTCATACTCCTCCGTCCGTGCAATTTTCGTAAAAAGGGGTACAAAGTTTTTGCTTCACGTATTACCTATTAAATAGATTTTACAAATCGCGGATTGATTGACCCGATTAACGAAAACAAATGTACAATCCAGGAACTAAATATCCAAGTACGATATTTACCTTTTGTTTAACGATTGTTGGCCGTAGGTTGCGAACTCACAATGAGGCTGGTCAGTGCACTCCAACGATCATCTGTGCCAGTAAAGCTAGACACTGCGAAAGTTTCGGAAACAGCCGTAATTACTTCAACAATATCTTTAATATCAGTTGTATTTTAATGGTTTCTCTAACACCGTAATCAAGTGCAATAGGTAAAGTAATCATAAAATTATTTGCAGGTTAGACGACCGCGCCGTAAAGCAGTAATGCATTCGGGTTGAAGGGTGGGGCAGCCGTTGTGCTGTTAAAAGTGAGACCTTACAACTCATGTCTCAAGGTGGGTGGCGGCCTTTACATTAGTAGTTGTCTATGGGCTCCGGTAACTACTTAACTTCAGGTGGTCCGTGAGCTCGTCCACCCATCTAAGCAATAAAAAAAAGGTTAATAAATAGCTTAGAACGGTACCCATTTTCAATTTGTATACGGGGTTTATTGGCGTGATTAGTCTGCTGAAGACAAAAGAATATTTATATACATTATTTTTGTTATTAGTTCATATCAAATTAGAATAATAAAATAGTCTAAAAAACTTGTCTTACTTAATGATGCTTTGGAAATTACTTTTAGCGAGAAAGGAACTGAAAGATGTGAAAACGTTATATGATATCTTGCATTTTACTAGTTAAACACAATATTTTACTATTCAATATACACTATTACATAATCTTTTGCATTGAATAAGTTTGTAAATGTAACTCGATTTACCTATTATTTAAGGGCTAGTCAACCTGGTTTTAAGCAATGATCGAAGCTCGTAGCCAGCGTGTGGTCGTGTCATAAATACGACAGCCCAGAAGCAGCTGTTGTGGGCAACCTTGGGAGGCCTATGTCCCATGGTTTCAGTTTTTAAATAATTGCTCGTTAAGAACTCGCGTAGGCGGTGCCGCCGTAATAACTATGAATTGTTATGTGAACTGTACCGACTGCACCTCTGCCGGCTATGTTTTTGTATTGTGTGCGTAGTCCGAGTTTTTTAACGTTCTCGATAGCGTAAAAGTTAACTCAAATTTGTATGGAGTTGGAACGTTTGTCTACGTTTGATAGATAGAGAGACAGAGAAGTCAATATATCCTAATACATGTCTCACTCAGTCTCATGCGCGTGGATAACCTCTGCCCTCGTGCCCTTACCCACAGAGGTATTAAATTGAATTTAGGGGATGATTGGTCCCTTGGATCGGTCTGTATTTTTGTAAAAGGTTTTAAAATAGTTGTTTGGTGAACATTTATAAAAATTAGCTTTCAGAATTTACGTGAAGTTAGGTCATTATTTTGGGAGCTTTAAAGCGTCTGCAAAGCAATTTGGCCGACGGAAAGTGTCTGGGAGTATTGGCGACTTATTTTTAAGGATATTTGCCTAAAATTACGTAAAAATCAGCTTTCAGAAAATACGTAAAGTAGGTCATGATTTTATGTACCTTGAGTACCTGATACATGAAAATTGGCCGTCTAAGCAAGGTAGCAGGTAGACATGCGTTCTTAGTACATACTAACACAACGCAATCGGCCACATTTTGTTCATCAGAAAATACGTGACGTCTGGGGGGTTCTTTGATCTTGGACTACAACTACTAATCTTAAAATTAGTAGGTTTAAGTTTTGAATTTTAAATCTTTTTAAAACTAAAAGGTTCTAAAACTGGACTAGAAGTATCTAGAATTTTTTTCAACGTTTCTCCAACATTCTATAGTTAAAAAATAATCTACACCACAACTGATATTAGAGTAAAATGCGTTTTCCCCTCATGTACGAGAGGAACAGATTAGTTCTGTTAAGCCTTGTTCGGACTAGGCGAGTATTTTAGTCGAGTACCGAGTAATTTAGTGACTAAACTACTCTCTACTCACCCGAAAAAATAGAACAAAATGGATTGACTTGACTAAATTATTTACTAACCTACTCGACTAAATTTTTAATTCTCAGACATATTTAGCTACTAAATTACTCGGTACTCGACTAAAATACTCGCCTAGTCCGAACAAGGCTTTAGAGAACGGCCGTGACCGTTTGTTTGTATGCAGCGTTTTGCGTGACTCATTCCTTCACTGTGGATTTTATTGATCGGGCTGCAAGGCTGCTCGCGATTTTCACAGTGTACAATGTAAATAGCTCATGATTTTTATAATAAAATTTAGAGTAAATTTTTTTAAGAACACGGGACACTACTAAAAATGCTAATGATGAATTAATGTTGCTTTTCTTGCGTGTGGAATAATTTACTGTTAAAATGGTCAAGGTAGGCCGACGTTATAATTTTTAATGAGCTATTTGATTAACTTAAAGAAAAATCGATGCAAGGTTTCATTAATGCAAACAAAATTTTCCTTCTCTCCTTCAATTGTCCATAAGGGTCGATATAAAATATACGTTTACATTACGAAGATTTTGTTGCGAACAACCTCTGTATAAAGAATTTTCAACTATCAAAAAAAGGGTAAATACCTCTAATTAACGAATTTTGTCAACCCAAAACCTTACCAACAATATGACCCCAGGTTTCGACACCTTTTATTTGTAAAACAATCAGTATGTTGTTTGATGGGATTTAATGTAAACAGTGCTGCTCATTGTTGATTTTTTTGAATTTGAATTTAATTTTGATTATTAATCTAGCTTTAATTTAAAAATTATTACCTACCTAATTGTTTTTAAATAGAAAATATAAATGTGTTATCATTTATTAGTAGAAGTTCTTCGCTATAACAAGATGAGTACGTAATGTTGAGGCGAATAAAACTGTTCTTTTACCTCGTTATAACAAATGGTAGACCAACCTAACAAACCTTAATTTATCGAATTAATTGATATAACGAATAATTACTTGTTCCCTTCAGATTTGTTATATCGAGGTTGCACTGTATTTTTTTATCGTAGTTCTATAATGTGGATCCATATAAAAAGTAAGAAGTATTATATACTACTGCAACTATAGAGTCCGACATTGTCATTACGAGCCCACTCGCCCACTGGACATGTCAGTTCCAACACGCGTCATTGAGCTCTGTCTTTGACGCGCATATGGCCAGCAGTACATTCTCGTACATAACACACCTGATTTTAACATAAGCTCTAGTTGTAGAGCACGTTGTAAAGGATTAGTCCGGCGTTCTAGCATATTTATGTCGCGAAGCGTCCAAGTCTTTTTCGGTACGATAGTTAGATAAGCGTTTACAGGAGAAAATCACCGGATCCAGATTCGCGCGGCGGGTGGGGTATGTGGGCGTTGAACCTGACAAAAAACTCCTGCCGGTCACAGCCGGCGCCCTACCCGGATCGGGCCGGGCAGTCGGGAGACTGAGACGGCGGGACAGGGTCGAGGCATAATATATTACAGCCATTCCGCCGTCCCAGCTAGATAAACGTTAGTCCAATAAAAATTGTACTTAATTATCTGGCCAGGTGTGAGTGGCCATTAAAGCTTCAATTGGCCCCTTTCGACGTTTATTTGGCCCTATCCATCCCTTAAAACGGGTAATTGCTTTAATGCTAGACGTTGGCCAATAAAAGAAAAACACGTAAAGTAAAGACGAACATGTTTAAGGACAAGAAAACACAAGTTATTAGTGGTAGACAGCGACTTGGCTGTACCTCTAGCATTGCTGACTTCTATGAGCAATAGTAACCACCTACCTTCAGAGGGCCGTAGGCTCGTCTGCCTACACAGTCAATAAAAAAAGGGTTGTTGTACAGCCGATCTACATTCTCGCGAAGACTACAATTTCTCGTGAATGTGATGCAGTTATATTCTTACCGGAGTTTTTTACCACCATCCAAGGACTTAATAGCGCTTCATTACGATTGTGGTTCCGAACAACCCACGATAAGCATTACGGTGTTTTATATTCTCGTTTAAAGCGTGGAGCAACCTTTAGACAAGAAAAAAAAAACAATAGAATGCAGCTCATAAACACGTTCTTTACTATTCTAAAACCGGTTCATTTTCCCTTGGAGTGACAACCGTCTGTCATTACTTCGTAACCATAATTATCATACATTATTCTTAATTATGCGGTGTAGTACTTCATGCGGTTGCACACTGTCGTAAGTCTAAATGATGGGATAAAAATATTATTAAAACGTTTAATCTCGTGAAGAAAAGATCTTCATTTCTGAAAAATTATGAGTAATTACCACTACTTTTTCTCTTTTGGCAGCTGAGAATCAACGTTGAAAGGGTGAGTGAGACGCTGTCATATCTAAAGACTCTGGAAAATTCGTTAGATAAATCGGATAAGTGTCATTTGAAAGGTATTGTTAGCTTTAGCTAGAAATTGTTTGGAAAATGTGCGTGTATTGTTCGGTTTTAACACTTTGCACTCGAGAGATGAGTCTCGCTCACCACCTTGTATGCTGGGTTAACTATTTATGTTACTTTATTTAAAATTTAATGATTGACATCTTGTTTATGTTTCTGATATCTGTTCTTATCGTTTTTTTGGCATTTTTTCTCCTACCTAAACTGATAGCCTTAAGAGGCTATATCAGCGACGCCTTAACTAGTAGGTGAGCGCACGGGGCTCAAACCTGATGACGTTGCAGCAAGAGCCGTGCTTCGCAGAATCTACCGCCGGATCGGAAACGCGACCCACTGAGAAGATCCGGCGAGAAACTCAGTGGTCTGTGTCTGAGGGTTAATTTACTCGTCGAGCCCTTCGTCGCAAGCGACGGGTTCGACGAGAACGATGCCCTGTGCTTGAGGTACCTAAAATCACCGTTAGTGGATCGGGAGGATCCGAAAAGACGTGTTTGGGGCGATGTCGACTGCTTTCCATTCTGTCCGCAGGATCGGGAATGTAATTACCAGCGGCCACGATGAGAGGGTTCTCGTGTCGTGCCGCTTTATCGAAGTGGATTTTGTCATTAAATCATGTGGCAAGCGATACTCTTATATTAAAGACTAGCGACCCGCCCTCGCTTCGCTTCGGAAACATTAAAACACACATGAAACAAAACAAAAAATTTTTTTTTTTAAAAAAAGTAGCCTATGTTCATCAGGGACAATGTCGGCTTCTAATGGAAAAAGAATTTTTCAAATCGGTCCAGTAGTTTCGGAGCCTATTCGAAACAAACAAACAAACAAATCTTTCCTCTTTATAATATTAGTATAGATATAGAAGTATAGATATAGATTTATGCTATTACCATTTCTGTCTGTTCTCAAACGTTTTCGAATTCATAAATAAAGTCCTCATTACAAATTTACAATCATTCTACATATTATCTACCGTAATATGGTTTCTCACGCCGTGAAACTTTCACTATAGAAAAAAGACAATTCAATCGTGTTCACCACGAAACCTATTTGTTGTAACGTAAATTGCACGATGTAGGGTGGTCACAGATAAAATAATTAGTTAATCTTTGCCGCCCGTCGACTTATGATGATGGTGAAAGTTGATTGAGACTTAACAATAAGCTGTTTGTCGAGAAGATAATCTTATCTAACTTCCAATTGTTGTAACGTTTCCGAATTGCAATTATTGAAGATTTCTAATTTTCATTGTTCGAAGTGTCTAATCATTTTGCGGGTAGTAAAGATATGCCGTGTTTTGGTATCGGGAATCATAGATTATTCCTTAACTTAGCTGTAATTAGACCGATGGACTTTGCGTTTTATAGTTCATAAATCAATGATGGTTTGTTTCGTGAAATATTTACGGTTGACATTAGGGGATTCGCAAAGATTTAGTCGATTCCACGAAAATACTTAATTTTATAGTACTATATGCGTTTAACCAGTTGTTGTTTATTTATTTCCATGTGTAAAATGGGATTGAGATCATATTAATTTATTAATATTTACATTCTTTTTTCAATAGATAAGCACACCGTGGCAAATATATTTCCTTAGATGTTTCTTCTTGTCCATCAGGTTGTCAGCTTTTAGACAAAAGACCACCTATTGTATTTTTTACATTTGTTTTTTAATTAGTGTACAATAAAGCATAATATACTCAGTAGAGTAATGAACTTTAAGGTATAACTTTTACTGGTAGAGTACTACATATACCCTTTTATTGGATGAGACAAAATTCGTACCAAACAAACAATCCTACTTGATGTTCCAAGCTATAATTATCAGACACAAGGCTTATTCTATAGTAGATATACATATTTAGGTATAAACAGGATCGGTTTGTTTGTATGCACGTAAGTCGTAATATCGACCACAAAGGGTGACCATGCTCGAACGATATCAATCAACGAAATACAAACAAAAGAATTCTTGAGGATTTTATATATATATATAACTAATTATTTATTATCTATAGAATATATCAAAATGAATTGCTGTTCGTTAGTCTCGCTAAAACTCTAGAACGGCTGGACCAGTTTGGCAAATTTTGGTCTTGAATTATTTGTGGAAGTCCAGAGAAGGTTTAAAAGGTAGATAAATTTGAAAATGCTCGGAATTAAATAAAATAAAAAAATTTGTTTTTCCTTCGATGTGTCCTCCGTCGGACGGATTCCTTTTATTTGATTTAAGTTTATTTTATACAAAAGTTTAGGTCTTTTATTTATCGATAGAGGCACTACGAAGTCTGTCGGGTCAGCTATTTTTTTTTATATAAATTAAGTCACCAATTGACCATGAAGGCAGTGGAAGCGTTCATTCGTTACATAAGACCGATGACCCACTAATTTATTTAATTTTCACGGATAGCGCGTTGCGGCAGTAGGTACCTGTAATTAGCAGGCTTCGCCGTTACATCGGGAAGGTCAACATGAATTATCTTGATCGAGATAAATAAAGACGTTTCGATAATGCTTCAAATCGTGTCTTAGAATTAAAATAAGGTAGAATTTTGTTTACTCCGACTAACTTAGCTACCAAATTGCACTTGTACCACCATTGCTTCTTACTTCACAATATTCAAAAAGTGTTCTAGTGGTTTCGACGGCTCAGCTAAGCCCCCACCATTGTTGATCTTCATGAGCATCTGTAACAACTCAGCATTAGCTGGTGTGCCCGGCTCGAAAGCATTATGTCGTATTTCTGCCGTGAAGCAGTAATGCGTTTCGGTTTGAAGGGTGGGGCAGCCGTTGTAACTATACTGAGACCTTAGAACTGATATCTCAAGGTGGGTGGCATTTACGTTGTAGATGTCTATGGGCTTCAGTAACCACTTAACACCAGGTGGGCTGTGAGCTCGTCCACCCATCTAAGCAATAAAAAAAAACAATATTTTCAGTACCATCACATAAAGTAAATCCATAAAAACTGCAAATTACAAACAGAATAAACACTTAACCTCAATACTGGAGCTTTCTTCCGACAACTCAATAATGCAGTACATTAAGATATAAAAGTAAATTATATTGAAATTAATATTTACACAGACGGCTTTAAATTATTATTACCCGTTTTTGTAAACATTGACGGGTTTAAAATTGCATAATGTTCATTAATACGTATTGAAGACATTTGTTCATCCAGACGTTTCGGCGTCTCTAAGCGATCGATTCTTTTGACCTTGCCATAGTTTTATTATGTAACGAGACTCTTGAACGTATTTGGACTAAAATAATTTTATCTCCAGCTACGAAGGCTATTTTTAGTTTTCGAATGATTTTCTTATAGTTTATCTATTAAATGTTATTCTTTTGTCTAAATCGATCGTATCATCCCATAAGTATTGGAATCATGGTAACCCCCGCATTGCGTCTGTGTGCATAAGGGTAGTTTGCACAACTTCAGGGGTGAGGATAGGGATGGACTTCCCTCTAACGCGATTGGAAAATAGGGTCGTGCAACGTTTTCGATTCACGTATATTGGTTTTATTTTAAATTTGGGGATTCAAAAGGACGCATTGCTGATCGGTTCGACAGTGAGCTCATTGCATCGTTATCTATGCAATAAATTATACAATAAAAATACAGTACACAAAATAATACTTAGTTTCATAAGAATTATTGTTTCTGCACAGAAATGGTTAACTATAATATTTAAGAAGCAACGTAGAAGCGGAAATGGAACAAATTTACTGTTGGTGAGATATCTAGTGAGCGCGTATTGATGAGTAACATCGCCCTGACTATTTCAAGGCTCCTGTCAAAATGGGTCATAACATTCCCGTTTTGATTTAAGTGCGCTGCGGTAACCACTAAACATCAAGTAGGCCGTAAGCTCGTTCTTTCATCTTCGTGATGTAAAATTATAGATAAAGAGAAATTAAACTCTAATTCATGAATAGTATGACTAGATTGAATGCAAAAAATAGATTGTGAGAATTATCTACCTCTTAGATTTTGTTCGAATTTTTAGGTAATATAAATAGATAACAGTTGAAATATTCATAAAATCAGCTTGTCGCGCTGTCTTCTATCGACTCGATAATACTAATCGCATAGCGTCGGGCTGCGTGCGCCACACTAGCTCAGTCGATTTAGTTTAGTACGCAACGGACGCTCACGAGGGGCGGGCGTGTCCTATATCTACCGCATACCGGCACACAATTAAATTACAAATAAAAATAAAACGTTTACGCGTCCGAAAAGAAACCGTCCGCAGTTTTTCTAATGTAAATCGATTAACCAAGTGAGAACGTTACCGCTTTTTCTTGACGACCTTTTGTTTTTAATTTGTTCAATGTTCTAGTCCAGGAATTCAATGCGATTTCAGATATTTCTTCGTTACGATGGATATATAGTGCATAACGCGATTTATACGCTGTTTCGATTGGTTAAAATGTTGCGACCCTAAATATTGCGTGCAAGTGAACGAGGTTTTGTATAATGTATTGATTGTGTACTTTAAAAACGTGTAGAGTGTGCCTGTTTGTAAAAAAATTTGTGTACACAACAGAAAATATTTTCGGTATAATGATTTTTAATAGGTCTATAAAGTTAATTACCGTTGTGTTAATTAGATTTCGCTGTTTAAAATTCCCATCAAGGTCTTTCTTCTTCTTCACCGATGGTTTCAATCTTAATCTTGGAGCATTATGTTACTTTCGCCATTGTATACACTGTATCTGAATTCTATCTGTCTATCCATCTTAATTTGTATGTCATCAACTGTCAAATAATAGGACACAATATCATTTCGGTTATTAAGCCAGTTATCACTGTATAACATTTTAATCATGATAACTACGAATTTTGTTATTATCCAATTACATTTTATATCTTGAAACGAATTCGATGCGGGTTCAATTAGAAATAGTATTATTTTTTATTTTCGAATTTCGCTATGCAAAAAGAGTCACATGTACTGATGTAGGTTTATAACAGGTGAGCAAAAAGTATTGTTTCATCTCAAATGATTCTTCTCATCGGAAGCTATTTGGAACGAATTGGTTTATTAAAAATTCCGATATTTTGAACGGCTCCCTTCCTTAAAGGACATTGAACTAAAGCTGACCTTTTTTAAAAAGGTGGGCGGTATTTAGCTTGAGGGTCGGTCCCTAAAACAATTTGACGATAAAACACTGACCACATATTTTTAATAAAAATGCTTTTGTTTGCGTAATTCTCGTAGATAGGTATCAAAAAAAAAAATTATATCCTTCCGTGGGCTTATTTTCCAGACTTTGGACACAACATAAATATTTTTACTGCAGAAAAATAAGTTTCAATATGAAAAATCCTTTTCAAAGGCACTATTCGATAGATTATTAATGTATAATGCCTTTAAAAATGACCATTCCTAATCTGGTATCTGCTATTATACATATTTGTTTACTAAGTCTTTAGTAACATTTAGGAGCCACGTCTAACCTTCAAAAATACCTTTAATTTGATATTATTATATTTATATATTTTTAGTTATATAATTAAATAAATAAGGACATAAAACGGAAAATGTTAAGCAGATTTTCTAAAGTGCACCATCAATAAAAGATAAAGGTTTAAACAGAAGTATAAAGAAAATAACTGGCTTGCTATTTGATTTGCAACGGCTATTTGTGATTAAGCAATGTTGGAAACGTTTTAAATGATTTCGCACACACAATAGCACAACGGCTGACCTATATCGTATCAACGAAACTACTTTAGCTGTCGTTGGATGCTATTTGAGTACGTTTTTAAGTACTGTTCAATGATTGTGATATTGTGTTATAACAGATCGATTGATGTCTGTTCTCGTTTCTTCAGCTGGTATTTTTATTAGTGCTCTGTAGTTGGAGTTTGGTTTTTTTTTTTTTTTAATATTGGTCATTTGGAGTAATGCCTATTTTACGGTTAATTCCATGAGAAATACCCTCATCTCTTCGTACTGTCATAGCACAGTTTAGCATTTATTTGGCTTGTGCATCTGATACAGTTCTCCTTCACAAATCTTGTCATTCACGTCCTTTGTCTATAGGTATATTAATACGTGAAGCAAAAACTTTGTACTCCTTTTTACGAAAATTGCGCGGATAGAGGAGTATGAAATTTCCCACACTTATAGAGAATATAGAGAAGGAGTGCAGAATGCTAATTTTTGTTTTAATTCTTCATAATAAATACATTAAATCAACAGAAAAAACATTACACACACTGCTATGTATTTGACAGACACTCTTTTGTTTATTGTTAAAATCTATGGTCAAATTGCGAATAGATTAATATTGTTGTCTTCAATATTATTTGTCTATAGTGCACCCTTGTTGAAATCTGTAATTAAAGAAGTCTTTGACAATAGAATCGTAATAGTGTACAAACCTCTAATTTCAATTAAATATAGTCTAGAATTTAGTATAGGATTTCAACTACCGTGGGACCACTAGCAATGTTTAAACTGTCCAATTTTTTAGAGTAGCCAATTTAAAGTGGTTGGCGGTTGAGTCAAAAGCAATAAAATTATAATTGCATAGGTATTTGCGTCCTGGACTGGTTGTTGCCCCGCTACGTAAATCAGTGTCATTGATCCAGGGACCAGAGTCGTTTCAAGGTCGTCTATTTATGTTTTCTTAATAAAACTTCATTGTTGGAATATCGATTCTTATAAGTTGCGTAAAAGCATATAATCGAATGCTCTCTTCGATTGGTATTCCCATGACAATTCTAAATTTACACTTAAGCTATTGGGGCTATTTTGTACTACGGTCCAGACGTTGCGGCGTCGTTGCCTGCACTGGAATCACCGTTTATCATTTTATGTTTCTCTGTTACTATTTAAAAGTTATAAATGTTGTTTTACTTGAATACTACTACACTTCCGTAATTAAATCGAAATCCAATTTCCTGCATCATATTTGAGAGCCAGTTGCACCGTTCTTAGATTTGTTTGTGATTCAGTATCGAACTAGTTAAGCGCCGCTTGGAAATTAATAAATTGTTAATAGATTAAAGGAGGGTTTTGCGTTTTTGAACATAACAGTCGATCTTACCATTCTCTCATGAGACATGTTAATATATGTGTTAATAGCAGTTAAGATAGACTATATATTCCAATAATGGCAACTTGCCACGGTTTTGATTTTCTTAAAAAGCAAATTAAAACATGAGGCTACCGTGTTATTGTATTTAATTTATTTTCTATTTATTCATTTAGAAAACCAACAGTACAAAACTAACATACGAATATACAAAATAAAGAAATCTCTAAAACAATAAGCAAACAAGTTTTCACCATCAAAATCACATATAAGTAGAAAGCGAACAAAAAAAAAAAAAATTGAGAAATCTAAGTTTACACAAAAACCAAAAAGTCCAAAAACAACAAAATACGCACATATGTACATCAACTTACACCTTAAAACTTAATAATACTCATCGAACTAAATCACCTTAGAAATATTTCAAAACAGCATTTCTATATGCTACGAGTGACAAACAAAACATGTCAGCATTAGAGAACTTAGTATCATAGGTACAACCTACAAGATCTACGGACAAAAGAGTTGAAGCATATTTCGTTCGCAATGTAATGAAGAATAAAGAAAAGTGGTATGTGTATATGATACACCCTATATTATCTTAGATTCCTATATCCTTAGCAATCTTAGGATCTAGATCTAGACCGGTAGAGTAAAAAATAAACAAACAAACAAAAAAACTATTCGATGAGATCAACGACACAGCGCACCGACGCCGGGATAGTTGCGTAGGATTGATCTATTTTGAACACTTGTCGATGTCGTCTCTGTCTAACGTATGACACTAACATATATCCGTCTCTGTCTTGTCATTTATTGTGCAACAATTGTCATGTATATATTTATTTAATTGTCGTTACACGTGCCAAAAACACACGTGTCTTGTAACATTAAATAAAATAAAATAAATGTTAAAATTGTTTAGATACAATAACATCTCCACTAAGCTTGTGTTCATAATTCCTCCAAGAGGTCGTCAAGAAATGTGCAAATGCGTTTTAGAATTAATAGCTAACCAATAATTAATTTTCTATAACATTATTTTATAGTGGAACAGTATTATTAGTGAATATTTTTGTATTATATTTTAAGTGTAGTGTTTTTAGTGTTAAAGTGAAATGGATTATTCTTGCTAATTAAGATTCTCATAATGTCGAAAACTTTGAACGCCTACAGAATGTAAGTATGTCGTTTATATTTACTAGTGTATTATTGCTAGGTTGCATTCCCATAGCCATCCGCCTTAAAAGAATAATAAACTTGAATGGTATTTGATTGAAGGATATACTTATATTTTTTTCGAAAAAATTATCGCGTATCACTCTTGCCCTTCTCCCAGTCACCTGGGGTCGGCGCAACATGTTTTCTCCTTCCATACTCCTCTATCATATACCATATCTTCGCTCACTCCCCTTTTACACATATCGTCTTTCACGCAATCTATTCATTTCTTCTTAGGATTACTTCTACCTCTATGATGTATCACCATTTTACAATTATTCAGGTATTCATTGTTGTAATGAATTGATAAAAAAGGGGACCATTTTTGTCACAGTTAGAAGTGAGTTTTAAACTAAAGAAAATGGAAAATATAATCGAAATCTGTCAATTAGTTGCTGCTCGAAGGAACAAGATTCGAACACAAACTACAACTCGCCGGATGTTCTCAGTGAGTCGCGATTCCGTTCCGGTGGTAGATTCAGCAAAGTATTGCTCTTGCTAGGGCTAGTGTTAGCAAATTCTCTCAGGTTGAGCCCGTGAGCTCACCTAACCGCCCGGGCGTAGCTGGAGTAGCCCCTTAGGCTACCACCTAATAGGTAGGGGGAAAAAAACTGCAATACCTGAAATAAGAGTTCAGATCCAAATGAAATCAGACTACTAAAGATCAGTCGACCTGAATAACTTCGTTTTGGGTAACAGTAAAGCATGTGTGCATGTGTGTCTCACGTGTGAGGTGTCGTAACTTCACGCATAAATACAAACATTATGAGTTCTTGTTTTAAGAGTCATAATATCGAAGCAAACTTCACGAGCGGTCAAGTAGGCTGTGCCAATATGCTTTTAAATTGCTTGCTTGTCTTTCGTCAGCAATTAGATGTTGATTTTTTCCAGTAACAATATTCAGTATCCCGTATTTGTTATGTTGAAATTAAACCCTGTTAGTAACATCTCTAATATAAATCCGTAGATTGAATTCCATGTTACGAATTCACTGTTACCTTCTTTTTTGTTCAAAACAAAATGTGTGGACAGCTGCATTTCACTGTTGTCTATGTATACATGAGGAAAAAAACCTGCTTAGGCTATTTTTTATTTTATCAATGCATACTATTTGTGTTGTGTAAAAGTATATAATATACATATTGTTCGTGTTTGTTTTATCCAAACGAAAACTAATTTAAATTATACAGGGTGTGAACGGAAAATAATGTACATTTAGGTACTGAACTCAAGATAAATACTTAGTTTTATCCTTTTAGCAAGTTCATGTGACGTGAACACGCAATGTAACGTAAAGGTTGACGCCCGCATTCCTTCGATACGGTAGATTCCTCGTGTGATTAAGTTCTGTTTGTTTTACATTGCTTGTTATGTGAAAACATGGATTTGAATTATTCATGACTAAACGAAATTCCAACCGCAGTAGATGAAAGCGACGAAAGAATCGTCAAACGACTTTAATTATGAGTCATCGTACATCCAATAACCATAATAAGTAGATTAACGTACAATTATCATTGTGATCAATTAGGGCGGAAACGGTGATATCGGAGACGACGTTAAACTCTGAACTGTCGCCGAACATTTTATAGCCTGTTTAATGGCGAGTAAAGTAGATTAATTCAGCTATATTATATTATAGCATTCTGTAAGGTTTCCGCGGATCGGAGACGTGGGTAAACAATTTTACGGTTTAATCATCGCGTTTATTTTACTTTACTTGCTATTTACGATGCGGCGATGTTTCGCGATCACGAATGAAAAAACTTCTATAAAAAATAAAGGGTTAACCTTTTTTTATTTATATATCATTAAACTTTTGGTAGGTACCCTCACCCTGCCTATTTCTGCTGTGAAGCAGTAATGCGTTTCAGTTTGAATGCGTTTCAGTTTTATGGTAGGCAGCGGCTTGGCTCTGCCCCTGGCATTGCTGACGTCCATGAGCGACGGTGACCACTTACCATCAGGTGGGCCGTATGCTCGTCTGCCTAAAAAGGCAATAAAAAAAAAAAGCTTTGGGGCAGTCGTTGTTCTGTAAAAACTGAAATTTAGAACTGGCATATCAAAATGGGTAGTGTGGTATTTACGCTGTAGATGTCTATGGGCTCCGATAAAGTCTTAACATCAGGAAAACGGTGAGTTCGTCCACCCACCTGAGCAATTAAAAAGTAAATCAATTGAGGCCCAACTTAGCAATTAAAAAGTTAAAAAATAAATGCTTGTTAAAAGTTCATAGCTACATTGAGAATATCTCCCTCGGTTATTGACACAATTAAAAGTGACCGATAACATGATAACTTATTTACAATGATACCAACGAAAAATTATATAAGCAAAACTATATGTATGTATCTTTTTTTAATAGTGTTTGTCGCTCTTAGACGAAACTTCCCGTACGCAAATTGACAGGTGAGTAGTGCCTGACAACACTGACATGATGGCAATAAACAAAATTAAGAGAACTAGTGGTCGCCCGGTAGTCGAAATTCGACTATAATTAATTGAAATTATAAGTTTGTACACTATTATGATTCTATTTTCAAAGACTAATAAACTTCTATAATCATCTATTCTCAATTTGACCACAGACGTCAAGAAGAAAAATTTGACAATAAACAAATAGTATGCATGCGCGTGTGTGTGTGTCAAATACATGGTAGTGTGTGTAATGTTTTCTTTATTGATTTAATGTTTTTTTTATGCATTATTTTTGAAAAAAATTAGCATCGTGCACTTCTTCTCTATATTCTCTATAAGTGTGGAAAATTTGATACTCCTCCGTCCGCGCAATTTTCGTAAAAAGGGATACAAAGTTTTTACTTCACGTATTAAATATATAGATAAAAACATCTTTGCTGCACGCATTGTTTGTTCACATTAGAATGCGGTGACCACTAATTGTTTTCGGCTTAGGTTACGGGTTCTCGCAAAATTAATTACAACAAACAGTTTTCATTTATGTTTTGGTTAAGAAAACGATAATTGTTCTCGATTGCTTTTTCTAAGCTCGTAATAGATTTTTCAATCGATGATAAAAAAACAACAAAGCTAGCTATTTATATTTTTGCGGTTTTTATCTTATAACTTATAAGGTCTTATATCTTACTACCGGACCCGGCAAACGTCCTGTGAATGCATACACAAAAATTCATTCAAGTCGATCCAGCCTTTTAGTTGCAGTATAGATAAATAACCTAGGTACCGAGAAGCGCCATCTGCCGGGCTGATTTATAAATCTAATCCAAACTCATATAAAAATCATTCAAATCGGTCCAGCCGTTTAGGAGGAGTTCAGTGACATACACCCGTACAGTGAATTTGTACAAAGATAAGGTTGTATGTAAAAACTTGAATGAAAATTTAAGCTACCGTTATTGGTCAGCCGCCGTCGCCGTCGCGTCTAGACTCATCGATTGGTCTGACTTCGTCCTCTCCCGTCCACGCGATTATAAATTGCATTAGCCTTTTGTTTCCTGAGTCATTGGTTCGTTTTATTTGATGTATTTACGATGCTCATGTATCAGGGGCTCCCGAGTTACTTAATGTATGATGATCGTATTGCGATAATGTTCCAATTCATTAAAGGAACGAATATAGCTTAAATTACCTTAAATCATCAGAGGTTGGTCTCTCAGAGTTAGGTATGAATAGAAATTTCTGTTAAAATAAAAGCTGGACATTATTATTAGGACTTTGAATAAGTTCTGGCCGATTCTTTTTCAAAATAAATCTTAATTTAAATTATAAGGAACAAAAATATCCAGGTAGGTTTTCACTAGTTTTGCAACATGAGGCCATGCGTTGTCATGTAGGAAAATAGCTTCGTCGTAATTGTGCAATAATTAAATTCGCCATAACTTTGAATTTACTATAGTGTTAACCATAATGGCAAGTCAAAGTAAGTCTAAATTAGGAAGGAAGCAAATATGTATACATCCACAAATAGTCATTGTACATGCACTCAAAGCATTAAAAAACATGGCCTGAACACGTACAATGATATTATAGAGAGATAGGTTCTTGGCTCATGTCCAAGTAAACGGGCGTGGTCAAACCATACACAAAAGGTGAGACTATGCAACCCCCACCTCACCCTATACGACTCTTTTAAACCTTTTTATTATACCTAGACAGTTTTTACGTCTTAACATGTTACAATATTTTTAACTGTGTGTAGTATGGACGTAATTTCTATTCCTATTAATGAATGACATCCATGTAGTCGAAATCATTCAAATATACATAAATAAGTATGACTCAAAAACTATTGGTCAGATCTGAAAAAAAAAAATGGAACAACATGAGAAGCATCAGTTTTTAAAAGGTATCAAATCATCAAAATCGATTCACTTAGAAAAAAGTTCTGAAAATAATCGAATTGGTAACCTCCTTTTTTGAAGTCTATTAAAAAACCTGGTTAAGTATCCTACCTAGTCTACCATACGAATTCGATAAAATTATTGTTTTTCCGGTAATTATGTTCCTTACGTTACTGATATTTATTACCTGCTATGACTACCGTTAACTACTAGTGCTATAGAAAAAATCAGCATAAATGCTCTCGTAATTTTGAAAATTATTGAAAATGATTATACGACCAATCGGAAGAAGAGTATGGACAAGAATACCGAAGCCTTTACTTGCAACTTATTGATTTCGGAAAAAAAAAACCAGTACGATGCTTTACCAATAGTATTATTCAATGGCTTCTTATCGCAGCTTCAGATGTGTTCCCGTTACATATTTCGGAGCTATTGCATACGCCCTGATCAGGGGTATACTAAGTAGAATACAATATCTCCATAAAGTATGTTAAAAATATTGTACTAATAAAATACATTAACAAATATAGAAAATGAAATGAACCATTTAAATAGGACATAAATAATATTACACAAATTCCAAAATCGATGCCTCCAATATGAACACTACTCTAACTCAAAATTTTGAAATTTTCGTTTTTCACGCAAATCGCTTCACTATGTTAAAAGTATTACAATTAATCATTATTGATGGGTTTCGAAGCAAGAGTAAATCAGCTAGTTACACAAAAAAAACCATAAATATATATGCAATAATAAAGATTTTATCAACTTTTTTCGTTTAAACGCTCCTTCTGTAAATCTACGAATTTGGAGTTAGCGTAGTGTTCATTGGAGGCATCGAAATTGTCTATTTATTCAGTTAAGTATTTAAACAAGATGTCCAATATCGGAAATATTTGATCAATGAGCGATGAAACAACACGCACAATGTTTTACGACATTTTTCGGTAATCTCTTCAAGTATGTACTTTTGTGACTAAATCTATATGTACTATGAGTAGTGTTTGACATGTTATCTATAGAAAGGATTCGTTCACTATCGTAGTATGCTGAGGCCAAATCTTTTCCGACGGAGCGATTCAAAACTTTGTCATCTCTAAGATTTTTTACAATTCTTAGTTTAGGGATTTCGATAATGAACTCATTTAATGCCCGCGGTGACAACGCGGCTGGAAAATCAATTCGGATCATGTTGGAAAATTCGCTTGCTATTTCCCACGATTCGCTTTTCCTTTCCCTCTGTTAACGTTCATGACATATATCTATATTTTCGAAGGCCCAGCTTCTCAATTAAAATTGATTGAAAGTTACCAAATGAAACTTTTGGTATCATAATTCTTTGTATTTTTATTCGTCAGTGTTCCAAAATCAATTTCTCAACTTTGAACGTTTCTTCCGTGGCGAATGTTGAAGGTCATTCAGGATAAAGGACCAAGCATAGGTACATCTCCACCAAACTCATTAAAATTAACCAACCCAGTAAGGAACCGCAGAGTGGTGTAATGAATTTTCCCCTAGTGTCTGCGGAATAAAATTTCCCCTCGTGAAGTTTTACAAGACACGCATTTTATGAACCTTGCTTTTCCTTTACATTTCTGTATTCTTCATAAGAATTGCTTGAGATAATTCACAATCTGAGAAAAAAAAAACATGTATTGTGTGGTATTTTAAATTGAATATTCAGTAGATGCCAAAATAATTTCGTTATGCTTAACAATTAATGACATTTTAAATCACTTGATAAATTGCATAATCATTACCAAACTAGGAGCTACGCTCGAAATAGGCTATCTTTGTTTACTGTTTGTGTTGCGTACGTTGTTTGGAGTTTTGAAATGATGATAAAATTTATTCAGTTTTCTCAATTATTTCTTGATCAGAAGATATTTAAAAAGCTATTTATTACTTGAGTTAGGACCCTAATCATACCAACACTTACTGGTTCCTATTTCTACCATAGCGGGTACATAACAGTATACGACAAGTATTACTCAAAATAAACAAAACATAACATAATAAAAGAATAGTATAATAATTGTAGATTAATTGGTAATAAAAAGTCATGAAGTCAAATGTGCAAAAGCAATAAGACGATACGTGCATTTTTAATGCAAAAGTTCAAATTGGGTCATTTGACTCGTTGTGGTGTGTTTAGTGCTAATATACACATATCTACGTTTTAAGAGCATCTCCACACGTCAACGCTTTTCGATTGAATCACAAATTTAGGCATTGTCTCAAAATCACTCCTACAATATGTAAAGCACATATTGAAGAGATAAAACTGGGTTATTGTAGTTCATTTCATAGACCGCCTATTTCTGCCGTGAAGCAGTAATGCGTTTCGGTTTGAAGGGTGGGGCAGCCGTTGTGACTATACTGAGACCTTAGAACTATATCTCAAGGTGTGTGGCGCATTTACGTTGTAGATGTCTATGGGCTCCAGTAACCACTTAACACCAGGTGGGCTGTGAGCTCGTCCACACATCTAAGCAATAAAAAAAAAAAAAAAAATGGTCCCCGTCTACGAAGATTCCTAATTTCCAACACGTGCCGGGATGAAAGAGGGTTCTCGCCCTTGGTTGTCATGGAAACGAGAATTTTATGCTCCCCACGTCCGTCGTGCGTCCCGGGAGGGTGAGACTTTGTCAAGGCTATGCTCCTAGCGTCTAGAAATGAAATGAGTATTTCAGTTGGATACTACATTAATATCAATTAGGTACTGTACAATACATAACTGAATGTAACTAACACATTATTTTGGAAATATGTTTTTTTATTTATTTATTTACTTATTTAACGATTACCAACAGGGTTTACAGTAAGACATAAAATAACATTGACATGTATAGAGCAATTGATAACTGCAACTCTAATTAGAGGCAATCACAGCATGCATTACATTATATGTCAACAGGGATTTAACAATACTAATAATAATAATAGAAAATTAAAAACAAAAGAAAGACAACAAGGACAGTAATACCCGAGTACTCAGACCAAGGCTGAGGCTGAGGTTCAACAACAACTTTTTATAATTTTGTTCCTGAATATTGGAAGGGAATCGCCAAATATGTCAAGGTTTTCAGCTTTTCTGACTAGATTATTATAAAGGTTAGCTAGACGAGGAATAGTAGTAGTAGCCTTATTTTTTTAAATAACCTCGCCTCAATATGAACCTATCGTGAATCAACCATGCGTCGTGTGAATAGATTTATCGTTACAACGTAAAGTTGTTTCTTTTGCTAATTAGTAATAAAAATACTCGTAACTATAGTGTACCAGCGTGACCTTGAGTTTTAACAGTGAATTTAGTTTGAGACAAACTTTCAATGTCCATGTTTCTTCTTCGTTTTCTCCACCTTATCCCACAACGGGTTCGGCACAGTGACATTTTCTTCTCCATTCTCTTCTATCAGCCGTCATCTCAACACTTACTTCTCTCTCTCTCTCTCATATCGTCACACACTCCATCCATGTTCTCTTCGATCAACTTCTTCCCTCTCTACCTTGCACTACGATTTCCATACATCTCCTAGTCACATGCATTTCAATGTCCATGTTTATTTTTAAAATATCGATTTGCTTCTCCGTGCGAATCACGAAGAACATCGGATAATATCATTTACAAATACAACATAATGATGTTGTCGCGTTTACATAAATTTTGAACTGCCTTGATAAGGCCCAAGGTTGGAATGCTAGGATTTCGTTTGTACTCGCATACACGATTCCGGTCGATCGATTGGACAACGCGAATATGGGTTAAGATGTTGGTGTCCAACGTGTTTTGTATACGGACACGTATCTGTATGAGATTGAAAAAGTATCTCAACAGAGAGATCATTTAATTAATCTTACGTATTTATCAAAATCTAATTTGATACAGTGCAACCTCGATATAACAGATCGGTAGGGAACAAGTAAATATGCGTTGTATCAAGCAATTCGGTAAACTGAGGTTTGTTATATTAAGGTTAGGTTGGTCTACCATTTGTTTTAACGAGGTAAAAAAAAATACTATTATTCACTTCAACATTAGGTACACAGACTTACTCAGTCGACATCGCCCTAAACACGTCATTACAGATCCTCCCGATCCATTAACGTTGCTTTTAGGTACGACGAGCACCGGTCACCGTCCTCGTCGAACCCGTCGCTTGGGACGAAGGGCTTAGCGAGTAAATTAACCGACAGACAGTTCACTGAGTTTCTCGACGAATCTTCTCAGTGGGTCGCGTTTCCGATTCGGTGGTAGATTCTGCGAAGCACTGCTCTTGCTAGGGCCAGTGTTAGCATTACACCCGGTGTGAGCCTCGTGAGCTCACCTACACGTCAAGGCTATCAGCCTAGGTAAAAAAAAGGTACTCATCTTATTATAGCGAACAACTTTTACTAATAAATGATAACACATTTTTATTAAATTACTGGATGTCTTTTCTATTATAAAGAGTTAGGTAGGTAACATTTTTCTCAAACCTGTCAAGACTGATTCACACACTATGGAATTAAGGGTCATATTGTTGGGAACGTTATATAAAGGTTTTGAGTTTACAAAATTCGCTACCTAGTTAGAGGTATTTACACTTTATTTGACAATTGAAAATTCGTTATAAAGAGGTTGTTCGCAAGAAATCCTCGCAATGTAAAGGTATATTATTTAACATTGACTTTTATGGACAATTCAAGGGGATAACTAAGAATTTGTTAAATCGAGGACGTCGTTATATTGAGGTTCGTTATATTAAGGTTGCACGGTATTCTAGCTGATTTTGACATGTTCGATAAATAAATTATTGCATGTTTTCTGTGAACTTCAGCGGTACTGCAGGTCGTAACTTCGAGAACAGCTAGTTTTTGTCGATGATACAAGATTAAGTACATAATATATTTTATTTGTAAGTAATGATAAAAAATATTGGCTCTTTAGGTAAAGTGGTATAGCCCATCTGTCAGCGAAGGGTTACCGTCGTTCTTAAATGTCCTTACCAGGGACACAGCCAAACACCTGCTCACTGTTTTTCTTTAGTTTGGCATTGCTGACGTCCACAAGAAACGGTAACCACTTACCATCAGGTGGGCCATATGCTCGTCTGCCTGCTCGGGCAATAAAAACAAAATATCTTGATATTTATCATTCTTACTGATCATAGCCGATATTTTCAAAAATTTCCGATGTGTGTTTGATGAAAATAGCATGGATTTTCGCAGTAAAGTTTAATTGTACGCATCGGTCGTCACATACGAATCTGTCAAGGAACACAATACTAACTTTGCCGGGCCACTTGACCGCCGTCAAGATAAGACGACTATTCACACTATTCTTCCGTGTTGTGTTTTGTATATAAGAATAATCCGTGAAAGACGTTATATTAAAATATGTTTGTGGTACGAAAATTTAGGAGATTTTGTTGGAAAAAATTACTAATTTTTCGCGCATGTACTTAATTTTGTCTTGCGGGTTTTATTATAGCTTTTAGATATGTATTAAATGCTCAATAAATAGTATAATCAAAAGTGGAAACATAAACGAAATAAACGCCTTCGTAACGTGGTACTGGGGACGAATGCTGAAGATTATGGTAAGCAGCGGCTTGGCTCTGCCCCTGGCATTGCTGACGTCCATGAGCAATGGTAACTACTTACCATCGGGTGGATCGTATGCTCAATAACAAAAATAAACCATAATCATAAGGACAAACGACTCGATTTTACAAAAGCTCCACATCGAAATACGACTTACGTCTCTTTACCGAGAACGTCAACTAAGCTCCTTTAGTGATCGTTAATAAGCTTTAAAATAAAATTAACGTAGTCATGTCACAAACAAAAAAAAATGATAATGAAATCAAACCGAAATTTGTATGTACTATAAACCAAATCGTTAATAAATAACCAATAACATATTTCTTCTGTGCGTGCGTTTGTGACTGAACTCCTCTTAAACGGCTGGACTGCTTTTAATGAAATTTTCTGTGTACCTTCTGGTGGATTCGAGAATAGTTTAGATCTACAAATCAGCCCGGCAGATGGCACTGCAATCGGTATCTAGGTTATTTATCTTTCCTAGAAATAATTTATATGGAAAAACAACGTTTGCCGGGCCAGCTAGTAGTAACAAATAATTCAGTTCACAAAGAAAACATGTCAACCATCAAGACACTGGAAACTGATCCATTAAATTTGAATTCTGAATTGGGATACAATATCCATTATTCAGAGCAATGAATTTTATGCATCGCAGATAGAATCCTGCAAGATAGGTGATCGCGAACATAACGGCGCTTCTTTGCAGTTTTTTATTATTGTTACACGGTGACTCACTGAAAGTTTTATGAACTGAAGCGAAACTAAAACGAATTTTAATGATCGTCGGACTGAAAAAAATCGACGCGAACCTCGAAACTTGTTCCAATGTTATGCGCTCTCTGAAGAACGTTATAATAGTCGCTTAGGAGTTTGTTGAATCCTAAATGTTGTAACACCGCAGTCGAAGTCCTACAACGCGATTTCCCAAAAAGGAATCGATGACGTGGAAATCTTATGTTATCTAGGTTTATCTGTGACTTTTGCGTCGAGGGTCGCGGGTTCGATTCTCACATCGGGCATACATTCGTGTAATGAAAAAGTTTGCTTGCTATTTGTTTGTGTTTTTACTATCTATATATTGTTACGCGTTGGGGTTCGGGATAAATAAAAATTCTACCGAAGTGTAAATTAAAACTATTAACACTTGAACACTTACGAGAATTTTAAAATTCCCAATTAGCTTCTTCCGCTTCGCTTCAGGTGATCCGTTCGCTGTTTCGCTTCTAGTAGTTCCGATTACTGACTGACTTCGTGCGATCTCTGCAATGCTTTTATAGTCGATACGAAAATCCCTAGATTTATCGAGAACATTCTGAGCAAGTCGAGTAGCTTCGATGTGTTTTCGCTATCTGATAATAGATGGCGTTGTAATTTTTGAGCATTCTCGACTTTACTAGTTCTTTGATATTCGTTTCTGCTATTCGACGTTAGATGGCGTTGTTCTTACCGGCGTAACAATATGTATACTTGTGTATTTGAACGTATATAAGTATGTATGTCAGCCTCTGGTGTCCATAACACAGGGAATCCTAATTTGCGACCGGATGATCGTGCGTGAGTTATTTTCAGTTATTTATTAAATTAGTTATCAACGTTTGTATGTTTATAAAATTAAAAACACCGTTATCAATCTTAAATTCATTCACGTATAAAATTTCGCATTCCGACGAAGTACTATAGTCTATAAAAGTTAGTAGTATTTACATACATATCCATATTCGTATTGTCACGTACGTGATGTAGGTAGTGCTTATTTTTAGTAGCACCTATTCGATTTTAAATGTCTCATGATTTGTATTTCTATTAGCGATTATCGTCTGTAAGGACGTGTTTATGTTCCAGTAACCTATTTTTTATTTATTTACTTCTTTCTACTTTACGTTTACCTACTAGTGACACAGCTTAAGTTGATTAGGTTTTAAAAACATTTATTTCAATTCAGTAAAGAGTCCTTAATGGCGCTCCACAGGTCATTACGGTTCTCCCGATCCATTAACGGTGCTTTTAGGTGCTTTAGTACTCAAGCACAGGTCTCGCCGAACCCGTCGCTTGCGACGAAGGGCTCGGCGAGTAAATTAAGTTAGCAACACCTCCGGCTTGAGCCCCGAGAGCTCACCTACACGCTAGGGCAACGCTAAAAAAACCTTACAAGGCTATCAGCATAGGTAGGAGAAAAAAAATGGCGCTTCCTCCATTCGAATTTTCGCTATTAATTCCCGGAAAGTCCCGGATTTAAAAAAAATGACCCAATTCTTATGTTCGCGGCTAAAGATTGCTATATTCTTTGTTCATCGGTATATACACATTGATAAAAAGGATTAAAAAATGTAGGTATATAACCGAATGTCCTTTGTGAACGCGTTTTTTCAAATTCACTGTTTCTGTATTCGGGGCGTATATATTTATGGAACCTCGCGAATAAATAGTTTCACGTTCCCTGGTTTCTATGACGGTTTTGCTAATTATTCTGCAGCAACCCAATTTGTATTTATAAAACTATTGCTAACGATGTTAAATTTTATTAAACATTCTACTGCTTAATTCCATTCGATCCCAATGTTTTCCTATCCCTTTCACACAATTAACAAACAAAATGAATACATATATTCTTGATTTTTAAATATTCTCTTTAAACTTGTGGACTGACTCGGCGGTGCTGTAATTAGCGCTCCTGACTATTGCGCCTAAGGTCTTCGTTAGGTTCGATTCCTACATCGGGCAAGATTCGTGTGATGGACAGGTTTGTTTGTTCTTTGTCTTGGTTTTTATTATCTACTAGCGACCCGCCCTCGCTTCGCTTCGGAAACATTAAAACACACATGAAACCAAAAAAATATAATAATAAAAAATTAAAAAAGTAGCCTATGTTCATCAGGGACAATGTCGGCTTCTAATGGAAAAAGAATTTTTCAAATCGGTCCAGTAGTTTCGGAGCCTATTCGAAACAAACAAACAAACAAATCTTTCCTCTTTATAATATTAGTATAGATATATTTAAAGGTATATAAGTTTGTATGTCAGTCTCGGATGCCATTAGTACAGGCAATCCTAATTTGGGACCCGATGACCGTGCGTGATTTGTTTCCAGTTAGGTACTTAAAAAAAACTTGTGATCCTTTTACTGGATCTTATTAATGTCAAGTTTCGTTTTTCATTTACTTAAGTGAAGCATTGACAGCACAGATTAGGCCATCGTATGGTTTCAGTACTTTTGGATTATTTCGTAACTGTTATGCGTAATTGGATTTAGGATATTTAAAATGTAGCCCAAAACCGTAATGCTCTTTGGTATGTCATAATATTCCACTAAGCGACTTCGGTGTGTTGACCTATCGCATTTTTCAGTATTCATTAACGATGAAAATCACTCCGTCAGCTAAGATCAACATAGCTTATGTTCTCCTACTTATTCGCTGGCGCCCTAGGGGACTATTTTAACTACGCCCAGACGGGTAGTTAAGCTTACGGGCTCAAGCTGAGAGAATTTGCTAACACTGGCCCTAGCAAGAGCAGTGCTTTGTAGAATCTACTACCGGATCGGAATCGCGAACCACTGAGAAGATTCGACGAGAAACTCAGTGCGCTAGCTTAATGTAATAAATAGGCTTTAGGGTCATAAGCAATCGGAAGATGAAGATGTCTTATAACAGCACCACCTCATTTCGTCCGGTGTCTGAATAGGAGAATAAGATCTCATTGGCCATATCTTATTGTAAATAAAAGTACACGAAATTGTCGGAAATTTACTTTTTTTATTATTGCTTAGATGGATGGACGAGCTCACAGCCCACCTGGTGTTATCAGTTCTAAGGTCTCACTATAGTTACAACGGCTGCCCCGCCCTTCAAACCGAAACGCATTACTGCTTCACGGCAGAAAAAAGCAGGGCGGTAGTACCTATCCGCGCGGACTCACAAGAGGTCCTGCCAACAGTAAAAATGCCGCTGCACAATTGCTATATAATTAATTCCTATATAATATCAGAACGTTGCTAAGAAATACTTTTTTACAAATCGCACTTATGAATAAGCACGAGAGGTTATTGACACTGAAGCGTTTCGGTTCACACAGAAAGCGTTACAGTTTATCAGTCACAGCATCATTGTCCTAAATCGGTGCGCCCCTCATCTTTCGTAACACTTCCACCTGCGCATTGTACATTAAAGTATTGATGGAACATATTTGAATGCGCAATTACACCTACCGATTTTCCCGCCGGGTATTCTCGGTGGGTCGCGATTTTGATCCGGTAGTAGACTGAATCTACTAGAGTCTACGTGAAGTTGGAATAACCCCTTAGGCTATCAAGGTGCGGAAAAAGCGTAATGACCCGTTTGGATTATATTGTGATAGTATTCAATTCTTATTTTTTGATTGCTTAAACAGATCTTTCTGGTGTTTGTGTGGTACTGATTACCGGAGCCCATAGATATTAACCAATGTCAGTACCCACCTCGAGACATGAGTTCTAGGTCTTAGTTTTAAAGTACAACGGTTGCCCCACCCTTCAAACCGAAACGTATTACTGGTTCACGGCAGAAATAAGCAGGACGGTGGTACCTACCCGTGCCAGCGCTCAAGGCGCCCTACTAACAGCAATTAGGCAAATTATAATTTTGGCAGGTTTGATTTTTATTATATGAATACGTATTTCATTATAAAAATTAGTACCTGCCTGTAGGATTCGAAAGCTGCATTGCTTGATAAAAATGCAGTTTAGGCGACCTTTAAGGGCAATAACTCAATGGTTTTTATATAATCTGCTTCAGTAGCAGACTAGACCGTATTATTGTGGTACGTTGATTTAATTTCCTATGAAACTATAAACGTTTCAACTGAATCAATAATAAACATGTTTGGTGTTATTATTCGAATTTTACAAATCGATTTTAGGATGTTTGTTTGGTTCTTCACTGACGTGAATATAAGACCAAAACGTTACCATAAAAAAAACTATCAAAAATCATAAACCGTTCATCAAATGGCTCATAATGATTTATTGTACGAATACTGGGCGGTATTCAGTCTAATAATACGTGAAGCAAAAACTTTGTATCCCTTTTTACGAAAATTTCGCGGACGGAGGAGTATGAAATTTTCCACACTTATAGAGAATATAGAGACGAAGTGCACAATGCTAATATTTTTTTAAAATAATGCATAAAAGATACATTAAATCAATAAAGAAAACATTACACACACTGCATACCATGTATTTGACGCACACACGCGCATGCATACTATTTATTGTCAAACTTTTGTTCTTGGCGTCTGTTGTCAAAATGAGAATAGATTAAATATTGTTTGTCTTTGTTAATAGTGTACAAACTTACAATTCCAATTAATTATAGTCGAATTTCGACTACTGCGGGACCTCTTTTAATAATTATTATTACAAACACCGTAATAACGTTTTGGTTGAAAAGTCTAGTCAGCTAAACGGCTTGTTCATTTACATAATCGTTATTTGTAATCACCCGTCTTTGTCTACAAACAATAGGTTGACGAACAATGAAATTCGGTTTTCGTGAATATGTACCGATGTACATAATTGAAAATATTGACAATGTGGTTATAATTGTTTTTTTTTCTTATATTTAGGTACAGTGACGACAGATTCTCGTTTAGTAATTCATGACATTACCATTTTGGATTTGCTTAACATTCGCAGGACAAAGAAAGCGTGGCAGCCCTATCTAGTTTGCCCGTTTCTAATTGGTTATCGTCGCGTTGCATAATAGCAAACAACTACCACAGCTATTTAGTTTAGTCATTTACCATAGATCTATTTAGTTAGTGTTATCAACTTTACAACTAAGAGCGTATCATTTCGTCATTACAACCTAGGGCCTTTTTTTTTTAAACTCCGCTATGTACTAAGTTATTAAATATTGTGATCTTACTGAAAGGAAATTTGATATAGTCTTTATAGTTAGTTGTTTTAGTAATCGTGATTACAGTAAAAGTCGACGATAAGTATTCAATTGAAATACTAAAGCTTACTATTTACTACGTCCGCATGCGTGACGACATCAAATCGTTGCGAATGTCTCATATTGTCTAAAAAATACTAGGTACCCCAAGCATCGGTCATCATTCTCCTCGAAGCCGAGCTAATTTACTCGAGTTAATTTACTTACAAGTTAAATTAACCCATAGACACAGACAGCCCACTGAGTTTCTCGCCGGATTTTCTCAGTGGATCGCGTTTCCGATCCGGTGGTAGATTCTGCGAAGCACGGATTTTGCTAGGGTTCGTGTTATCAGGTCCGTAGTCAGGTTTGAGCCCCGTTATCTCACCTACCAGCTCGGTGAGTCTAGAATAAGCCCACAAGGTTACTAGAATAGGTAGGAAAAAAAAGTCTAAAAAATCGACTCAGGGAGCTGAGATTATGTTTTGTATAATTTCGGGATCTGCAAGTCACATCTAACTAACATAACGTGTTTTTGTTTCTTTCCAGAAAGAAGATCGAATCCTTAGGCAGGATGACGGCGATGACGCAGGAGGAAATGGTGGCGGGCGCTCGTACCGTCGCCGCGGGGCTCGAGGCCCTGAGGGCCGAGCACACGCAGCTGCTGGCTGGCCTCGCAACCAACACGGAACACGAAAATGAAAAGGCTTCGTTGGTTAAGAAGAGCATCGAAGCTATCGATCTTGGATTGGGAGAAGCTCAGGTCAGTACTCTTTTTTTTTATTGCCCTTGTAAGCAGACGAGCATACGGCCCACCTGATGGCGATGGACTTCAGCAATGCCAGGTGCAGAGCCAAACTGTTGCCTACCGAATGACTCGTAAACAGATTTTTTTTCTTCCCTACATATTCTAGTAACTTCGAGGGGTTATTCTAGATTCACCGAACTAGTCGGCGAGCTCACGGGGCTCAAACCGGGAGTGTTGCTAACACTGACCCTAACAAGAGCAGTGCTTCGCAGAATCTACCACAGGATCGAAAACGCAACCCACTGAGAAGATCCGGCGAGAAACTCAGTGGGCTGTGTCTGTGGGTTAATTTACTTGTCGAGCCCTTCGTCGCAAGCGACGGGTTCGGCGAGGACGGTGACAGACGTAAACAGAGTTAAGGTTTCTAGTTACTTTGGCATAACGCTAAATTTTACCCGCGACTTCATTTACAGTACTCAGGATTGGAACTTCATTACTGAACCGGTAGATGGCGTTGAAGAAGCTAGATTTTGAGATTTTTTGACAAATATTTTTTTAATTTATCGTAAAAAAAAATTTTTTAATAAAAAGTATCCTATGTTACTTCTAATACCTCCAAGAATATGTGTACAAAGTTTCATGATGATCGGTTGAGTACTTTTCGCGTAAAAGCGTAACAAACAAACTTACATTCACAATTATGTATTAGTAGGGATAAATACGTATATAACACGTGCTTTCATTCAAACCTGTGATTTCTGCGTTTCATATAAACATGTCACCGCTCGGCCACAAATTATACTAATTTTTTGATAATAAATCGTTGATATAAATGTTAATCGTTGAGATAAAAAATAACTGCAAAACGTTATCTCACTTCTCACTCACTCTTTTGACATTGACTTATTAGACTATCAAAATTTAATACAAAAACCTATAAGTTAAAATCGATATTTTTACATCTTCAGTACTATAATAAGTTTCATTTATATTTTAGAGTTCAGTAAATGAGTACATTGATAACGTTTGTCGTGTGTGTACGTACACGTGTATACGACATGTGCTCGGCTCACTCGTGACCGCGTGTGGTTGCGTCGGCGTCGCCGGCGACGAGGATGCATTTCAATCCTGTCCTATGTTGCTTTAAAGGATCGTGATATCGTTAAACCGGCTGCAGGGAATATCATGAAAAAAAAAATATTTTAGTTTTTATAGACGACGTTCAAACTAAACCAATCTGTGAGAGCCATCTCATCACTAAACACCGGTTAAATATTTTTGCTGATCTACGCTGTGGCATTAGATAGCAACAGAAAATACTGTCATTACCATTCTCGTGTTTTTTAATTAATGATTATATCGGATTAAAGTCGTCGTGGTCTAAAGGATAAGACGTCCGGTGCATTCGTATCGAGCGATGCAACGGTGTTCGGATCCCGCAGATCCCGCAGGCGGATACCAATTTTTCTAATGAAATACGTACTTAACAAATATTCACGATTGACTTGCACGGTGAAGGAATAACATCGTGTAATAAAAAATCTAACCCGCAAAATTATAATTTGCGTAATTACTGGTGGTAGGACTGTGAGTACGCACGGGTGGGTACCACACCACCCTGCCTATTTCTGCCGTGAAGTAGTAATGCGTTTCGGTTTGAAGGGTGGGGCAGCCGTTGTAACTATACTGAGACCTTAGTACTTATATCTCAAGGTGGGTGACGCATTTCTATGGCATGTCTATGGGCTCCAGTAACCACTTAAAACCAAGTGGGCTGTGAGATCGTCCATCGTCCACGTAAGCAATAAAAAAAGGGGTGAATGACTATTTAATTTTGGTTATTGCGATATTTTTGCAACTTTACAGAAGAGCCATTTAAAGCTTAAAATTTGAAAAAAAAATCATAACTAATAAACTTCTTCAGATATTTGAACGGAGTAAGCTTAATTGAAGTTCAATTAAAATGGTCGATTTGTTGATGCTAATATCAAATAAAACGCACCTTTAGTTACAAAGATAAATGTTGCGTATTAAGCGGAATGTCACTTAAACCAAATAGCATTTCACCCCTCAATATTTATTTGAGGTGCCCAAAACAAGCAGTATACCCGCGAGCGAAGCCGCGTTTAAAAGCAAATAAATTAAAAAGAAATGTTTCTCGGTGAATACACGATTTTAAAAACCGAATGTCGATATCGGTGTTACCATATAAATGATATTATTTTTCTCGTTTCAATGTTGCTATTTAAATAAATCAAATAGCATTTCAACGCTCGATATGTTAATAGAAAATATAGTGCGATAGTCAGTTATGAAGTATCATAATTCAAAGCGATCCACACCGACTTTACGGTGTCACTATTTCAAAGACCACAGCCTTAAGGTGCGCTGCATAAACTACCCTAGTTCCTTTCAATGCGTAGGGTACTGGGCTGGTAGCTTTTAAATGGAACGTTATTTAGGTCGCGCTTAACCGAAATGAGCTTTAAAACTGAAGCTTTTTTGTGTCATAGATTACACTCAATCGTACAGATTGAAAAGAAATGGGATTTTTTTTTAAATTCTGAATTTAAAATGATGATTTTTTTTTATTGAAGTACTCTTTCACTGTTGCTTTTAAAACGTAATAACTTTATCAACGATTCGGAATACAGTTTCGCCGCTGAAAAGATTCGGCAAGAAACTCAGAGTTCGCTCTTTGCCAAATTTATATACTTGACACACAAAATTTACAATATACTGTGCAACATTAATATAACGCTGGTAATTTACTGGTTGTAGGACCTCCTGTGAGTCCGCGCGGGTAGGTACCATCGCTCTGCCTATTTCTGCCGTGAAGCAGTAATGCGGTTCGGTTTGAAGGGTGGGGCAGCCGTTATAACTATACTGAGACCTTAGAACTCAAGGTGGGTGGCGGCATTTACGTTGTAGATGTCTATGGGCTCCGATCACCACTTAACACCAGGTGCGCTGTGAGCTTGTTCACTCATGTACGAAAAAATAAAATAAAATAACGAACCTCAATATAACGACGTCCCCGATTTAACAAATTCGTTATCCCCTTGAATTGTCCATAAGAGTCAATGAGTCAATGTAAAATATGCCTTTACTTTTTTTTTTTTATTGCTTAGATGTGTGGACGAGCTCACAGCCCACCTGGTGTTAAGTGGTTACTGGAGCCCATAGACATCTACAGCGTAAATGCGCCACACACCTTGAAATATAAGTTCTAAGATCTCAGTATAGTTACAACGGCTGCCCCACCCTTCAAACCGAAACGCATTACTGCTTCACGGCAGAACTAGGCAGGGTGGTGGTACCTAGCCGTGCGGACTCACAAGAGGTCCTACCATCAGTAAAAAATTACATTGCGAACAACCTCTTTATAAAGAATTTTGTAAACTCTAAATCTTCATATAACGTTCCCAACAATATCCTTAATCCCATAGTGTGTGAATCAGTCTCGACAGGTTTGAGAAAAAATGTTACCTACCTAATTGTTTTTAAATAGAAAACACATACTACAGTAATTTGATAAAAATGTGTTATAATTTATTAGTAAAAGTTGTTCGTTATACCAAGATGAGTACGTAATATTGAGATAAGTAAAGCTATATTTTTTTACGTCGTTATAACAAATAACCAACCAACCTAACCTTAATATAACAAACCTCAGTTTACCGAATTGCTTGATATAACGAATATTTACTTGTTCCCTACCGATTTGTTATATCGAGGTTGCACTGTATTATTAAATCGGTACGTTCAATAAAGATGACTTGAACTTGAAGAAACTTCTGAGTTAACGATCTCTGACACAAGATCTGTTCGTACTGTGGCCATGTGGAGCATAAATTCTACGTACTTTCGTCATTAACATAGTCATTAACTGTCTAATGAGCCCTCGCTGTTAAGTTACTTTTAAATTTCATTATGTTCTAAAGTTTTTGGTACAATAGCCCTCGGGAATTTATTATAATAAAGTGTGTAATTGTTTTGTGGCCGTTAAACACTAACCCGACGTTTCGACCGATATACATAATGCTTCAGAAATATAAAGGTATTGTACCAAGATAGACAAGACGAAGCTAAATTAGGAGAGGACTATATTAGTACCACAGACGGAAGTTGGAAAACATTGTGCATTTTTTTTAAATCCCTTTTTAGTGGTTTAAAAGTTCCTCCTACGTTACTGTATTTTTTTAGTACATAGATGGGTGAACGAGCTCACAGCCCACCTGGTGTTAAGTGGTTACTGGAGACCATAGACATCTACAAAGTAAATGCGCCACCCACCTTGAGATATAAGTTCTAAGGTCTCAGTATAGTTACAACGGTTGCCCCACCCTTCAAACCGAAACGCATTACGGCTTCACGGCAGAACTAGGCAGGGTGGTGGTGGTGGTACCTAGCCGTGCGGACTCACAAGAGGTCCTACCACCAGTAAAAACAATTCTGCCAGACTGGCAGTGAATGGAATCTATTGTATGGTAGATATGGATATATCAAGGTACAAATTACATTAAACAGTAGATAATAATAATAAAAGATGTTACATATAATTTACGTCCTGAAGCTCCAGCGAAGTAAAATGAATTGTTAATAATTCTGTTTTTTTATGTTTGCGTGTTTCAAATCTCCAGCTAATAATAATCAACGAAGTTCTTTTAAGTGGGTAATATTGTACATAAAACCGCTTCGATCACTGAACCATTGTCTGGTCGATAACATGGTAAACGGGCAAAGCTATAGCTGAAAACTTTCTGAAGAAACCATGGCCATAGATGGGCACCACGAACCCCATATTATTATAGTTTAGCAGTTTTCGATTTCTTTCCATCGTCATTGATAAGGAATTAAAATGTTTTTATTTTCGTATAAATGTTGCGTCGATGCTATTGACCAACTCGCTGAGTTTCTCGCCGGATCTTCTCAGCGGGTCGCGATTCCTATCCGGTGGTAGCTTCTTTCGTGAAGCAGCTGCCCTTGAGTTGTTAGGTTTTGTCTGTGGGCATTCAGGCAGCTGTTAGCAAATCTCCTCCTTCCTGGCTGAGCCTTTTCTCGCCTACCTGTCCTGGCAAAAAAAGCCACCGGGCCAGAGTTATCGTTCCTCTCAAAAAAAAAAAAACTATTGACCGCTGCCATCCTGTTATTGGTACAAATAATTTTTAATGAGCCACAACTAAAAGTGACCAATTTTAGCAGCGGATCTCGACGTTCCAGCTAAACTTTAGTGGTAAAAAGCTTACCACGACCATTCTAAAAATGTTATGGTAAAAGTCCGTCTATATTTCGTAAAAATCTAACGTAACCTAACCCAAGGAGGGTTGTCAGTTCGTAGCTCCAACTCTGTAAATAAAAACAACAAGCTATGTAGTTTTTCTTACTTCTATGTTCATCAAGCTATAACGAACCAATCATCGGATTTTTAAAACAAAAAAAATGAAACGAACGCATCAAAAAAGATACACTCTGAATTGAAAACCTCGTTCTCTTTTTATTTGAAATCGGTCAATAAAAGAATTTTCGATTGACCACGACTGGTTAAACGTTATGAAAGTATTCCTTGTTATTAATAATATGTAATTAGTTGTGTAAATGGACAAAAATAGTGATAAATTGAGCTTAGTCGTTGTTCAACAAATCTTATATCATTTAACTTTATACTGATTTTAAATTAATTATCATACCATCATAGAAACAAATATTAAGTTGATCATACTGAACATTAATATTTATCCAGTGACTGTATCACGACAACCCGTTGACATTCAAGGTTACTGCCCTTGACCTAGGAGACAAGGTCGAAATCTCTAGTGCTTAAAAACCGTACCCTTTTATGTATACTGAATTGAATACGATCAACGTAAGAGTTCGAATGGTATCCTACGTACTTTGGAATCAAAAGGTCTTAGCTTACGTCGGAATTCGACTCCATGACTAAAAGAGGTTGACAGCGTTAACGTTGCGATTTCCATGGGCCCCGACAACCACTTAACAGCAAACGGGCCAAAAGATCGTTCATTCGTCCAATGCAATGGGCTCGTGTCCCTAAATGCCCAGTTATTTAAAGAGTTAAAAAAATATATTTTGAAAAATCGATCGAGAATCGTTTCCGTAATGAACCTAATTCTAGAACTATCATTGCCAACTGTCTCGCGTATCGAGTTATATTTAACAAACCCAGAGAAACAGGTCTGAGTATCGACTAAAGTTATTTGCTTTTGCTGTATGGGAACCGAAGACGGTTTTGTTCAAATTCCCATTGAATCCTTGTGCAGCCAGCAGTTATCTATACTAATATATATGTCGTGGATAACGACTTTTAGTTGTCGTGGATAACGACTTTTAGTAATATTAAGACGGTGGTTTTGATTATTATTTTAAATGATGATGTGTTGTTTTGATAAATATCACAAAATAAAGGGTAGACTCCGTAACGCCACAGTATAAAATGGCGGTACGTGGACAGAGTCGTGGCATTCGTATCAGACAGTGATTCCGTCCGTCTCAGCAGTGAGTCTCTGACAGTCAGTTAGTCAGTCAGTCGGTCTGTCGGTATGTGCAACGAAACTGTCGGTTTATCCTGTCACTGTGAAAGTTGTGTGTGTTGAGTTTTAATAATTATTATTGAAAAGTTTTATGTACTAAACTGAGTTCAATCGAATACGAGTGATGACGGAACCTACCGCTCAGCCATCTCTGACTTGTGCCAACATATAAATCTACAGTGGCTTTTACGGATGGTCCGTTATAACTACTGACCCGTGCATCCGATTGACTTGAAACTTGGTATCCATGTAGAAAATACATGTACTTAATGGATAGGCTAATATTTATATGAGTGTTGGACTCCCTACGCCAGTTGCGGGGGCGTTAGTGATGAGAGGTGAGAAATAATAATGTTAAATTTAAATGCCCAGCGAAGCGGACGGAGGGTACAGCTAGTATCTTATAACTTTAACCACACTTTAAGCGTGCTTCTAAGTAGACAAAATTAATGGTAACCTTTATGAAATTAAAAACAAAAGAAAAAAAGAATGGAGTTGACTGCAGTACTTAAATATTTTTGTGAAATGATATCAAGTGAGAAAAGTTTTTACTGCAGTATTTTGTTAATACCTATTATAATTAAAATGTATTTTATTGGCATTTAGGGTATAATCTCGGAGGAAGTACAGGGCTGATCCTCTGATATTATTTTATCTATATTTAATACGTGAAGCAAAAACTTTGTATCACTTTTTACGAAAATTGCGCGGACGGAGGAGGAATATGAAATTTTCCACACTTATAGAGAATATAGAGAAGGAGTGAAGAATGTTAATATATTTTTAAATTATGGATAAAAAATACATTACATCAATAAAAAAAAACATTATATTATTTCTCTATAGTGTAGTCTTGGCGTAATCTGGGTTTTAGGAGTAAAATAGTCTTCGACAGTAGAACCCTGATAATGTTCAAACTTATAATTTCAATTAATTATAGTCGAATTTCGACTACTGGGGGACCACTAGTGATACATAAATCGTCTTTTCGCATTAAAAGTGTACAATTTCCTAAAATATTCGAAATTGAGTTAATATGCGGAATCATTTGGTATCACCAGTATTTTTCCCACAAATACTGTCAAAAAAAAGAGCGTAGCTTAGTAGTTTTTTACCTATGTTTTGACTACTATTAACAAAATTAATACATAATTTTATCTAACTTTAAAAGACAGATAATGTAACTGGTAAAAAATAAAAAAATAATGTTGCAAACATGATTAATATAAAATAATAACACATGTTAAACTTTTAAAACACTCTCCTGTAAAATTACTATTTTGAGATCATACAGTTTTAATATGAGGAGACGAATTATGCCAAGCTTTTAACCACATTTTTATACTTCATCTTACAGGTAATGACGGCTCTGGCATCTCACCTTCAGTCCGTCGAGGCAGAGAAGCAAAAACTCCGCACCCAGGTCCGCAGGCTGTGCCAAGAAAACGCCTGGCTGAGGGACGAGCTGGCTGCGGCTCAGCAACACCTGCAGGCTTCCGAACAACGCGTAGCACAGCTGGAGGAGGAGAATAAGCATTTGGAGTTCATGGCTTCCATACGGTAAGACAAAAACTAACGTACGTACTCTAAGAATTAAATCTACAAATACTTGTGACAATTTTTTAAGGGATTTTATGACCTGGTAACTAAGACCTTTAAGTCATATCTTACTTTTTTTTATATTCTTAATTTTATGAAAAATTATAATATAGAGTGAAATGAAATGAAATAAAATTAAGATGATTAATTTGAGATCAACTGGGATGAAATTAAATGAAATGATATGGGATGAAATATTGACTGGGTGAATCGATTTTGATGATTCTTTTTTTTATTAGAAAGCTGACGCTCCCCGTGTGGTCCCATTTCAATTTAGTCCAGTTCTGATAATGGTACCCATGAGAAAACCATTTAAGTCTTAAATTTGCATTAAGTACGTGCACGACAAATAGATGAATAACTCAATAACTCAATATCACGCCAACCGATTTCGATGATTATTGTTTTTAGTGTATATTAAATTGTTTTGGAATATCTAAATCTAAAGCATGTCTATTTACAATTATTTAAAATTATCATCATGTTGTATGTTGCCATAGAATAACCTACCGAGCTATGGAATAAAAAAGAGAATATATACGGTTAACAAAAACTACTTAACCGTTTTGTCCTCTGCCTATTAATATAAATAAATATTCAAGAAAGACTTTCAAAATGACTTCCAATTAATGGAAAAAGATTCGAGAGTACAATTATTAATGTTACCCTATGACATCATGGAGGGTAGATAATAACAAAATCAACTCTGGATCGACAAATGTCTGTCACACACAAAAGTTTTTATTCTATTATTAATATAGGTTAGCAATTAACGTATGTACGTGCCACGACGTTTAAACTCATAAATAAATTTTGTATTTGACAATTTACCGTATCTAATCCTCATGCGATACTAGCGCCGATTTGGACATTTCGTAAACGGTTTTTAAGTTTGAAGTATTTTGTCAGCTTAATCTTCATATTAGCAGGACTTCCTTTATCTACCCTCCGTAGTATGGAAATGGTAATAGTCATGTTTTGTGTCCGACGTAAATATCGATTTTCCTTTTATTATTGAGAAATATTGAAATCGAATTGAATGAAAGCTTATTGTGGATTGTTGCAGTAAATACGACAGCGACATAAACGAAGAGTCGGACAGTAACCGTACAGGTCAGGGCGAGAAGAAACGCGAGGACCCGATGGTCGAGCTGTTCCCTGATGATGACCACGACGACAACAGGAATAATAAATGTAAGGAACTGCTTTAAATGCTGCCTCTTCGGACGAGTCCACAGATTGTCAGTGCTGCTGTGCTTGTGGGCGTATACACATAATTTAGCTGCTCACCTTGAGATATGAAATTATAAATAAATCCATTGGATTTTTCAGTGACCATTTTTGCAGGTAGTTGATAACTCACGTGTCTCAAAGTGGGCGAGGAGCATTCAAGATATCTATTGGTTCTGGTAACATTACATTAGGGGACCGGTGAACTCGCTCACCCATTACAAAACAAAAGTTCATGATAATAACCGTCGCCGGAAGGTAGCCGCGAGCTTTTGACTTACGTTTACAGGGTCGCCAGGGTTATGTTGTATTTCATAAATAATGTACTTATCGATTGATTTGAATTTTTAAGATATTTTACATTGTCAATTTTTTTCATGCAGCGACTTGGCTCTGCCCCTGTCATTGCTGTAGTCCATGGGCGACGGTAACCACTTACTATGGTGGGCCGTATGCTCGTCTGCCTATACGACCAATAAATAAAAAATGAAAAAGGATTGTGTGGTTTTATGAAACCACGTAAAAGTGAAACTTTTTTTCACATTATATACATTTAACTCTGACAAACAACATTTACATTAAACACTGAAAAAAACAAACAAAATAACGTGGAGCACTGGCACAAATGAGTAATAGTCTATACACTACACGGTCAGCTGCTGCGAACTACAGGCGCCGCCATATTGGCCTTGACTGCTCTGACGAGCGCCTTTCACTTTATCCCTACTCCGCGGCCGACCGTCACGCGACATGCAACACACAGACGAAAAAGTTTAAGAAGACGACAATGTAAACGAATGTTACAGCGATGTCGCCGACGCCACCGATGCACTTCGCCCAGCAAGTGAACGCCGGGTACGAGATCCCGGCCCGCCTGCGCACGCTCCACAACCTGGTCATACAGTACGCGTCGCAGGGCCGGTACGAGGTCGCCGTGCCCCTCTGCAAGCAGGCGCTCGAAGACCTGGAGAAGACTTCGGGTCACGACCATCCCGATGTCGCCACTATGCTGAACATACTGGCTCTTGTCTACAGGTCGGCAAATGAAACTATGTATTTTAATTTTTGCTTATAAATTCCATTTCGCTAAATCTGTCTCTAATAGATTTTTTTTTATTGCTTAGGTGGGTAGACGAGCTCACTGCCCACCTGGTGTTAAGTGGTTACTGGAGCCCATAGACATTTACAACGTAAATGCGCCACCCACTTTGAGATATAAGTTCTAAGATCTCAGTATCAGTAATCATTTAACACCAGGTGGGCTGTGAGCTAGTCCACCCATCTAAGCAATTAAAAAAAATGCTTGTATAATCTTCTTAATATATAATTTAAAAGGCCTGTATGTAGTCTGTGAATATCGGTTATACACAGTAGTACATTAATGATTCCTTTTACGACACCAACGGGGAGAGGTTGGGGTGGTCGGGGGAATATTCTAAGCTGACACTGCGAACTAATTGAAATTGTATTCTCTAGCATTAAAACTCATATTGTATTTAATATTGTAGAGACCAAAATAAGTACAAGGAAGCCGCCAACCTGCTGAACGACGCTCTGTCCATCCGGGAGAAGACCCTCGGCGAGAACCACCCTGCCGTGGCCGCCACGCTCAACAACCTCGCCGTGCTCTACGGGAAGCGAGGTGATGATTCCTCTACTTCTGCATCCAACGTTAGCTTGGAGGACACAAGAACTTTAGCCCACTGAGTTTCTTGCCGGATCTTCTCAGTGCATTGCGATTCCGATCCGGTGGTAGATTCTGCGAAGCACTGCTCTTGCTAGGGTCAGTGTTAGCAAATTTTGTCAAGTTGAGTCCGTGAGCTTACCTACCAGTTAGGGCGTAGTTGGAAGAGTTCAACATTTCAAAATGGTTAAAGTTAAATTGTTCTCGTCATATCTTCAAGGTAGATGGCAGCATTTACGTTGTAGATGTCTATGGATTCCTTGGCTCGGGGCTGTGAGCCCACCCACATAAGAAATAAAAAAATAAAAGTATATTTTTAAATAAATACTACTAAAATTGTAATCTATACTAATATATAAATCTACAACGGTTTTACGGATATTCCGTTTATAACTACTGAATCGTGCATCCGATTGACTTGAAACTCGGTATCCATGTAGAAAATACATGTACTTAATGGATAGGCTAATATTTATACGAGTGTTGGACTCCCTACACCAGTTGCGGGGGCGTTAATGATTAGGCGTCTTTATGGGCGTGAGAACTAATAATGTTAATTTTAAATGCCCGGCAAAGCGAACGGGTACTCTCTCTAGTAAATTAATATAATTAAAATCCTTTATACTTAATACTTGTTTTCTTATTATTAATTTTGTTGACGTATGTGTAACGGTGTGTGTGGTTGCAGGCAAGTACCGCGAGGCGGAGCCGCTGTGCAAGCGCGCGCTGTGCATCCGCGAGGCCGTGCTGGGCCGCGACCACCCCGACGTCGCCAAGCAGCTCAACAACCTGGCGCTGCTCTGCCAGAACCAGGTCCGCCCCCGCCCCCAACCCCCCGCCCCCGCCCCCCGACACTCTCTCACGTCACGCGCTCGTTCCAGAACAAGTACGAGGAGGTGGAGCAGTACTACCAGCGCGCGCTCGAGATCTACGAGAGCAAGCTCGGCCCCGACGACCCCAACGTTGCCAAGACCAAGAACAACCTCGCCTCCTGCTATCTCAAACAGGCGAGTACACATTTGTTTATTTACTGGTACACAGCGGCAGTGCAGCTGTGGGATTTAGTGTTCTTTTATCAATTCATTGTGTCTCCAGTGTGCTTAGTGCAAGTTTTTAACGTTCTCGATAGCGTAAAAGTTAACTCAAATTTGTACGCAGTTGGAACAGTGTCCCTAGCGGCAAACGTAGGCAACGTTCCAACTGCATACAAATTTAAGTGAACTTTTACGCTATCAAAAACGTTAAAAAACTCGCTCTAAGCACACAGGTCTGAATGTGTAGTAACTCACTCGTTCACTATTCACTTTGAATTTGTTCAAATATAGAAAATTTAAACAAATTCCCTGAATGCTGCTTCTAGAGTTCTTCGAAGTCTAAGTGACCTATACTTGAACATTATTTAATGTCATCTCATGTAACATTGTTGTATCCATTTTATGTATTTTATTGTATAACTGTTTTGTAAACACTAAATCAACGCTAGACATCACTATTTACTTAAAATAATTGTAATGCGTATAGTACTTGCTATCTTACAACAAATTAGGATTAATTTTAGGTGATTTCAGATGAGTTGCGTTTTTTATTTTATTTTTACTGCATAGATGGGTGGATGACGAGCTCACGGCCCACCTGGGGTTGAGTGGGTTACAACGGCTGCCCCGCCCTACAAACCGAAACGCATTACTGCTTCACGGCAGAAATAGGTTGGGTGGTGGTACCTACCCGCGCGGACTCAACAAGAGGTCCTACCAGCACTAAAAACTAACACTAAGGTAGAGTAATCATTAAAGAATGTATAATATTTGGGTAATTCTTTCGCAGGGCAAATACAAGGAAGCCGAGACTCTCTACAAGCAGGTGTTGACGCGGGCTCATGAACGAGAATTCGGAACCATTGACGGTAAGTGATCATTATTCTCCAACGGTCACCTGCCAATAATTAAACTTTATAAGGTTTTTTTTTTTTGCCATGAAATATTTTATTATTATTTTATAGCATATTTTGAAAATTTATATTTTTATATGAACATAGAATGTACACATAATTCGTATTTTAGTAAAATTTATTTTCGTTTGCATTTTCAGAATATATAGCATCGTTAAAAAAACCTAAAAAATAACATAACCCAGCACCCGTAGCTATAAGCGTTCTAAGAGAACATAGAACTTAGCTAATTAATCTTTAAGGTATCGTTCCGAGATAAAAGTGTTATGCGTGATTCAAATAAATATTTACAATGTGCATATTAAATATTCACCTGTTTATATGAAATCAATTCGATGGTCATTTATAACGAGTTATACGTTCTATTTCCTACATTCCCAACTCGACTGATTGCTAAAGTCTTAACCGAATAAGAAATTGAATATATTTTAGTATACGAACATTTTTCAACGTGCAATATTCATATATAAAGGAAAAAGAATGACTTATAAAACTGTGCCTTAATAACATAATGAATATATTAAATATAATAAATGCTGAAGATTTCTTATCTTGAATTCCTTGAGAAACAAGTTTCTTTACAATTTTCTGTTCATGTTAGTCTGGGGGTAAGCTGCTACCTTTTATTCACTTTAAATCCAGTGGTTTGAATGAATTTGTGTCTAAACTAAAGCTGCTTTCAGATTACACTATACCAGCGGTCGGGGAACAGGGGTAAAATGAAATTTTGGGGGGTAAAAATGAAACTTTTGTGAGTAAAATGTTTATATTGAAGTGAAACTTCTTTAGAATCGTTGTGATTTCAAACTCGATGAAACGAAATGAAACGAAACGAAAAAATAAAAATAAATTATCATGGGGGCTATAATATGAAAGACGCTAAAAAGAAGCGATTTCGTTTTTTTTTTGTTCTTCGCCATGGGTTAATTACACAAAAATATTTTGGGGTAATAAGTAAAAAAGTTCCGCGACCGCTGCGCTGTACTATAGTGCCATATAGTATAGCAGCGTATAGTACGCCAATAATATATAGTACAGTACAGTGTGAACATGTCCATAACAATGTATGGTGTGCGATATTGTTGTGCTATGAGCTATATACTACATGCTATTATATTATAGCGTAGTCTGAAAGCGGCTTAAAGTGAAAACATTTTGAGAAAATTCAAAAAGTTTTTTTTAATTATGACCACATATCGAGGTGTTAAGGTTATTTGGTTTAAGTGACATTTTTGGAACGAAGTTCCTTACGGCAGGCTTGGAGGGGATAGGGATTTTGCTGCGCGACCGAACTGAAAAAAATGTGATAGTAAAACCGTAAGAAAAAATCCGTGGAAAAAAGTGCGTGGAATAAAACCGTTATATGAGACGTGCGCAGGCGCGACAGTCGCATACACAAGCGAGTAGTGTATAATACCTTTCTCTTTCTCCCTCTTTCTTTTCGTTCTCTCATCCATTCTCTTTCTATTTTACGTAATTTATTATTTCCTAAAATACTGAATTTCCTAAATACTTTCCTATACTTAAATAAAAACTAATCAGCAAAATTTAAGAGAAAAATCAAGAAAACCTACATAAAATTGAGCACGATTTTTTTTTTTGCAAATTGTGTCGATTCTACATTAGACGAAGGAACTTCGTTCCTACCTGGTGTCCCACGATACCACATTTTAATTTTGAAAATTTACAGAAGAGCCATTTAAAGTTTAAATTTGGAAAAATATCATAACAAAAAATACCTTCTTCAGCTATTTGAATAATGGAGTAAACGAAATTGAAGTTCAATTAAAAACATCGAACTGTGGATGCTAATCTCTATATATAAAAATGAATTTCTGTTCGTTAGTCTCGCTAAAACTCGCGAACGGCTGGAGCGATTTGGCTAATTTTGGTCTTGAATAATTTGTGGAATTCCAGAGAAGGTTTAAAAGGTTAGATAAATATGAAAATGCTCGGAATTAAATAAAAATAACAATTTTGTTTTTCCTTTGATGTGTCCCCTGTCGGTCTTTTATTTATCGATTGAGGCACTACGAAGTCTGCCGGGTCAGCTAGTACCAAATAAAACCCACGTTTAATTACAAAGATAAATTTCACTTAAATCAAATAGCCTTTTACCCCTGGATATTTACTTTCTGCGTAAAAGGTACCCAAAATAAATACTATGACTGCGAGCGAAGCCACGTTTAAAAGCTAATAAATTATAAGGAAACGCTTCTCGGTGAATACACGATTTTAAAAACAGGGTGTCGATAGCGGTGTTACCATATAAATGATATTATTTTTTCTCGTTTCAATGTTGCTATATTTTATTCTTGAATCCGTTCGCGCTCTGCATTTATTTATTAATTGTATACAATTATTTTAGGTAGGTAGGTAGCTGTCGTTTGATAAGAAATTATAAGAAAATACAAAAAAAGAGGCTATAGATGTAAACTGATGTTGCTATTTCAATGTTAGACTTATGAGTTCTGTCTGTGTTATGAGATCTCTTACGTGCATTTGTTAGTTTTTCTTGCTTTTATAATTATTTAATGTGCTACCGTCTTTCATGTATAGGATATTGTTTTTTTTTATTATCGTTACACGGTGTTGCCAACATTACAGATAAACGTGTGAAATGCAATGAAATGTGTGAGCTGTTATCTGAAACTCCTATTATATTATAAACTTGTCGCTTAGAAAAATCATTGTAGTATATTGTCTAAATAATTTATTTCAGTTATTTCTCTAATATAAATAAGGAATGAATTTTCGGACCGAAATATGTGTTGGTATAAATGAGATACGTACTTAATGTAAGAATAGTTAGAGATGAACTTTGTTTTTAACTAACTCACCGTTGCTAGGTTCCGCAATAGAAATAATTTGTTTTCAAATCCCACAATGTAAAGCAATGTAATTTGGCGAATGTGAAATATTCAATCCTCAGAACTGTGACGAGGATCTCCCTCCTGACTACTATTGATCACTTATCAATTTTATAGCTTCAGGTAATAAATGGTATTCCGTCTCTACCGTCTTTTTTAAAGAAAGACGATTAGTTAGATTTCTGTAGTATACGTTAATGTTTGAGAACTAGAAACAGAAATGAAAATGTCGCTCGTTTAAGAACTTGTTATTTAGGAGCAAAATACAAGCGTCTTTTCGAAAAAAGTTCTAGAAAACGGGGCGCAGTAAATTATCTCTCATCGGGTGTTTTTTTTTTTTTTGCTCTGTCGAAATAAACGAAATATTGTTAAAACTAAATATTATTTATTCATGATTCTGAATTCAATTATCATACATTACATAATATTTTTTTATTAAATTTGAGATAATGTATTAATGAAATAAATTTCTCAAAGACTTATTTCGCTTTTAAGAAGCTATTAAATTTCGATGATGAAACGCTTGCCATATTTCATTAAAAAAAAAAAAACTATTATGTAAATAAATATGAAATATCGTGATGTTTTTTTTAATGTTTTGAAAATATTTTATTTGCTTCGTTGCTTAAGACCACCGTTTATTTTATGTATCAGTTTATTTGTTGAAACCAAAATGCTTTGCCAAAAAAAATATTCGCTGAATTTTTTGTATGTAAATTTTATTAAATAAAAAATATTGTTGATTTAATATTTAACTAAATATGTTTATTAAACGGTTGTATTATTATAGTCTGTTGTTTTTTGTTTGCTCAATAATGCTTTTTATTTTCTTGTTGTGATATAGGATAACGAAAATATATTTTTTTGCCATGTTTTTAGATAAGCAATTTTCTGGAAATGTAAAGAAAAAGTGTTTTTTTGTGAAACATGTGTGCGCTCAATAATGGATTGATAAAAATATGACATTAGGTAAGTGACACAAGTTTGGATTTGTGTGTGGCACAGGTAGGAAAGGCTGTATGGATGTAGATTCTTTTACTTTTTTTTTTGTTTGTTTTTTATTTGTTTATGTTGTAAACGTCAGCTGTTGCCAATTGTGTCACACCTTCCCGACTTGTGTCACATATAGTTTGTAATCTGTTTTTATAACACAGGGTGATGGATACTTTGATGGCCTTTTGATTGTAGTATGAACTAGCCTTTATGTATTAATATGTAAGAAATAAAAGAGGAGGGAAATAAGATGAATTACATCAAAATTTAATCTTCAGTATCTGAATAAAGATTTGGTACACTAATTTAGTTTGGAAGAAGAAGATTGGTTATGGCGGGTGGAATAATTGTATTAATATCTTAATAAAAGGATCATGTGGTTGCATTAATTTTATACTACTTCGCTCTTAAACACAGTAGTGTTACTAATTTGTAATTAATGAAATTTCTATTTACTATTCATTTAATGTTTATTCTGAAAACGTTTTATTTCAAGCATCCGTAAATTAATTATTATTAGTATCAAATATCGTCTTCTCGCATTAAAACTGTATAATCTAAAAACTTACTAATTTCACAGGAGAATGTTTTAAAGGTTTAACATGTGATATTTTTAATATTTTTTTACATTATTTTTTTACAACATTATTTTTTTATTTTTTACCAGTTACATAGTCTTTTAAAGTAAGATACAATTATGTATTAATTTTGTTAATAGTAGTCAAAACATAGGTACACTAAAAAAACTAAAACTACATTACGCTCTTTTGACAGTATTTTTGAGAAAAATACTGATGATACCAAATGATTCCGCATATTAACTCAATTTCGAATATTTTTGGGAATTGTACACTTTTAATGCGAAAAGACGATCTATATGTCGTTTCTGTACTGGTCTATATTTGACGTCTGTCATTAACTGGTGTCTGTTGACAGGTGACAATAAGCCCATCTGGCAAGTGGCTGAGGAGCGCGAGGAGAACAAGCACTTGCAGAAGGAGAACGCCCCGTACGGCGAGTACGGAGGCTGGCACAAGGCCGCCAAGGTACGTCATACCTACCATCACACCATGATACCATCATACCATACCTCTTTACTGGTGGTAGGACCTCTTGTGAGTCCACGCGGGTAGGTACCACCACCCCGCCTATTTCTGCCGTGAAGCAGTAATGCGTTTCGGCTTGAAGGGTGGGGCAGCCGTTGTAACTATACTTGAGACCTGAGAATTTATATTTTAAGGTGGGTGGCGCATTTACGTTGTAGATGTCTATGGGCTCCAGTAACCACTTAACGCCAGGGTGGGCTGTGAGCCCGTCCACTCATATAAGTAATAAATAAAAAATGAAGTCGTCGTGGCCTTAAAGGCTAAGACGTCCGGTGCATTCGTATCTAGCGATGCACCGGTGTTCGAATCCCGCAGGCGGGTAACAATTTTTCTAATAAAATACGTACTTAACAAAAGTTCACGATTGACTTCCACGGTGAAGGAATAAACATCGTGTAATTAAAAACAAATCTGCAAAATTATAATTTGCGTAATTACTGCTGGTAGGACCTCTTGTGAGTCCACGCGGATAGGTACCACCGCCCTGCCTATTTCTGCCGCGAAGCCGTAATGCGTTTCGGTTTGAAGGGTGGGGCAGCCGTTGTACTGTCGCAACTGAGATCTTAGAACCTTTGTCTCAAGATGGGTGGCGGTATATACGCTATTGTTGTTTACGGACTCCGACTGACCGTGAACTCGTCGTGAATTTTTTTTATTGTTTAGATGGGTGGACGAGCTCACAGTCCATCTAGTAGTGTTAAGCGGTTATTGGAGCCCATAGACGTCTACAACGTTCAGATTGAGTATTAAGGTCTCAGTATAGTTAGATAGACTCCGAGCTAACTGTAGGGCGTGGTGCCGCAGGTGGACTCTCCGACGGTGACCACGACGCTGAAGAACCTGGGCGCGCTGTACCGGCGCCAGGGCAAGTACGAGGCCGCCGAGACGCTCGAGGACTGCGCCCTGCGGAGCCGGAAAGAGGTACAGCACACTCGACTACCTTCTAGTTAAATAACGGTGCGCGTGCAACTTGGGGCACGTGTATGAAGTGAAACTTCTTTTTCGATGTGTAGTACCTGTTGTGGTTTTCTTCATTTTTCATCCTTAAATCAGATTGGCTCTTGTAATAGGGAATGCTGTGTATAAGAGATGCGACATCTTCAACATTAAAATTTAATATTTATAGAAAAATAAATATATAATAATATTATATTTAATTACTTCATTAAAATATTGTGCGCTACTCGTTGCTAATTCATTCTCGCTCTATCTCTTTCTATTCCCCCTCCCCAGGAGCGTTGAACGTTTAACGCAACCTTGTATGAAGTCGCATTAGAAGTTTCACTTCAAAACTATCATTTAAAATAAAATAGAGCACGAACAGTCATTGCGTTTGTAAACCAGGAAAATATATTTAGATGATTGCCTTTAGTTCAAAGGAATGTATCGATTTATTGAGAGGTTTATCTGAATACGTAATTAGTGGAACAACGCGTTTTGATGGTAACAAAAGAATAGTCTTTCGGAATAGGGTGAATTCAAAGTATAGAAGTCGACCGTGATAACATCCTCCTGTAGCACGGTTTCATTCTAACACGAAAAGAAAAATTCGGTACGATAATTCTAAGACACGATAACGAAATTTTTGTTTAAATTATTTAGAGACTGGTGGTAGGACCTCTCGTGAGTCCCCATGGGTGGGTACCACCGCCCTGCCTATTTCTGCCGTGAAGCAGTAATGCGTTTCGGCTTGACGGGCGGGGCAGCCGTTGTAACTATACTTGAGACGTTAGAACTTATATCTCAAGGTGGGTGGCGCATTTACGTTGTAGATGTCCCGTTGTAGAACCACTTAACACCAGGTGGGCTGTGAGCTCATTCACCCATATATACAATAAAAAAATAACCGAAATTTTACTGCTTATTTTTTTTTATGTATAATATAATAGGTAAAAAAATACACTAAAGTATAATTGAGATGTTTCATTATGCACGCTGCCCTATTAGCACGTACCGCAAGTAAGTTAAAAAGCGAACTATACTACTGGAATAGAATTAGTTACCCTTAATGCAGACAGACAATTCTGTTTGGATTCAAAACTTCAATGTTTCTCGTGCTCATTTATAAATAATTTACAAATCTATACTAATATCTACAGTGGTTTTTACGGATGTTCCGTTATAACTATTGAACCATGCATCCGATTGACTTGGAACTTGGTATCCATGTAGAAAATACATGTACTTAATGGATAGGCTAATATTGATATGAGTGTTGGACTCCCTACACCAGTTGTGGGGGCATTAATGATAAGAATCTTTGTGGGGTTGAGAAATAATAATGTTAATTTTAAATGACCAGCGAAGCGGACGGGTACAGTTAGTAATCTTATCATTATACTTTGATGTTGGCTTTCATTGAAGCGTTAAGTAGTTTGACTGATTACGTTATTATTATTGCTGTGAGCGTTGTAATCAAAATTTCGATATAGCTTAAATTTTTTTTTTTTAGTATTTTAACATAAGTCCGCTGAAACTGAACAAATTGACAATATTTGTGTCATTGTTGTTCCAAATTGGAAAGCTTCTCTGGAATGAAATGTTTCTCTGAGTTAAGTGAGATCAGTGTGCTTAGTGCGAGTTTTTTAACGTTCTCGATAGCGTAAAAGTTAACCCAATTTTGTATGCAGTTGGAACAGCGCCCCTAGCGGCAAACGTACGCAAACATACATACAAATATGAGCTTGAACTTTTACGCTGTCGAGAACGTTAAAAAACTCGCACTAAACATACAGAAAGTGGTCGGACACGTAATGGATAGCGATGATGTTGATGGTAAAGTCTAGTGTGACTTGTCGCTAGGCGTTGGACATCGTGAAGCAGTCCCGGGCCCGCGGCGGCGCCCGCCACGCCCGCGACTCGCTCGACCACCACGACAACCACGAGGAGGTCAGCGCACGCGCCTAGTCCTTGTTCTGTGGGGTTGCTGTGTGTCCGCTTAGCTTACCTCACCGCGCGCCTCGGCCTAGTGTTGCCAATCTAATAAATGCGAAACGAATTTAAGGAGATTAGAAATGCTATGGTGAAACGAAAAAATATATTATATCGAGGAGCGAAAGGCTATTTTGGTTGAAGCGATATTTTAAGAGCCATTTAAAGTTTAAAATTTTGAAAAAACATTATAACAATAATAACTTCTTCGGGTATTTGAATAGAGTAAACTTAATTTAAGTCAAATTACAAACATCGAACTGTTGATGCTAATACCAAATAAAACGCACGTTTACTTGCAAAGATAAACATCGCATAAACTTTTTTTTTTTCCCTAAATAAGCTGATAACCTTGAGAGTCTATGTCAGTGTAACCTAACAAGTAGGTGAGCTTACGGAACTCAAACCTGACGACGTTGCTAACACGAACCCTAGCAAGAGCGGTGCTTCGCAGAATCTACCACCGGATCGGAAACGCGACCCACTGAGAAGATCCGGCGAGAAACTCAGTGGGCTGTGTCTGAGGGCTAATTTATAAGCCCTTCGTCGCAAGCGACGGGTTCGACTAAAACGATGACCGGGACCAAATAAGCCTTTCACTCCTCAATATATATTGTAAAGTTGGCATTTAAATTCTATAATAATATGCCAGAGGAACTTTGCTTATAAGGACTTGTAAATATTATATTGTTGTTATATCATGTACAGCGGTGACGTAAGCTAAATTAGTGTTGTGGACAGTAAAATGATTGTTTGGATTTTATCATCAAAGATCATCTTATTGTCGCGTTTGCTCATTTTCTTCGATACATTGAAGATGCAATTTTTTTTCGTATCGTTTTATGTGTTAACTTCATTGTGTCGTCACTTCACATTCGTGGGGCTTGATTATCGATATCGATAGCATGGTAATCGATACGCATTACCTCGCACCGCACTGGGTTCCATTCAAGTCGTCGGGTCGATGCACACTTCCGATGCGATCTTTTTGTAAACGTTTTCACGCTTTTGTCGGTCGATTTTTGTTGTTTTAATATATGGCATGCTGTAAAAAGGGTATAACGGCCACAAAACAGCGGCCTTACTTAATTATGAAGCTTATCACAAAAAAATTAAATCACTGTGCCTACACATTTATTTTTTCGCTACTAAATAATATATGTATATATTTTAAAATACACGCTTTTGTATTATTATTATTTGCGTTTTTTGTTTTGACACTTTTCTTTTTTTTTTCTATTATAGGGCACGAATCAAACGAGCGAACCGCGCATGAACTTAAAGTCAAAATTGTTCAATGCGTTAGGCATCAACACGGGAAGCAATGCGCCGCACCAGTAGGATAGCTTTAATTATATTTTATAGGTTTAAAAAAGTTTAAACACCACACTCGCTTTAAGCGTGCCTGATCCTTTTGCTTATATAGAAAAAAAAAGTGATGTATGATTTTGTTGAGAACAATTAATACTCTGTGGGTTTTATCTGTGTTCGATCGATGCGTCGTCGAAGGGATCACGTGCGTTCTATACTCAAAAAATATACGCGCGACATTTTGAATTTCGTAATAAACTATTTTCTTAACGAAATTCAGAATGTCTCTCGTCAATAGCTTAGCGTTATTATTTATTTAGCATGCGTCAGGTACTGGAATTATTGAAAATTTTAAAATGTTATAATAAAAATACAAAGTAGGTATGTGTGATAAATATTGCATGTCGGCCGTCCTAGCTTAGTACGATTTTATAATATCAATAAATAAAAAGTCTTGTATATCTATTTTATTAAAGATGACACACATTTTATGTGACTTTTACGTAGTCTATATGCTCAATTTTAAATTAAAAAAAATATAAAGCTATCAAAAAATTTTATCGAATTAAATCGATTTATAATTGCTATCGATTTTATTCGACTACGTAAAACGTAAGATCATATATATATATAGTTGAATTATTTTGCATTTATTTCATTTGTGAATCGTCCCAATGATATGTATATATAAATATATATTATTTACGCATAATGTACATACGAACAACGATTTTTTATTTATCATTTTAAATAATCGCTTATAATAATTTAATGTTCGATTTTAATTTGCTGATATATTGCGTTCCGATAGCAAGAATGCATGTTTTATTTTAATTTTATAATCGTGAACTTTTTATTTTAATTTTATCTTTACTGATATTTGTAATCGGTAATATCTGATGCTTATATAAACTGTCATTCCAGTGTTTTAGCATATTGTCGGTCTTAGCTTTATGAGTGTTTAAGTGATAAATATTATAGATTTTGTAATAATTTTGAAATAAATATATTTCTAATTTTTAATTTGAAGGTGCTGTCTGAGAATGTGAAATTTCATTACAGAAAATAAACAAAAAGAAAATAATGAATAATGAATCTCCATTTCAATAGTACGTTTCAGTTTTATCATTTCATTTATTTTTGTTGATTTTTATTGTCTGATAACAAATCGATTAGTAAATTTTAACTGTTAATAAATATTTATGTATCATTTTTTTTTCATTTGTTTTATTTTTGGTTTCGGTGTGTAAGGTGAGTCTACTGTGTTATGCAATTTATAGCCCATGAACACAAGATCGAAACAGCGAAATCATGTGTAAAAAATACATCATTTGTACGCCTGGTCCTATTTTAAATATTTTACTGTAATACAATGATTAAACAATACTTACGTTATAAATAATCTGAATTTCGCAAATAAATCCCAATAAACTTAACACAATTATATTTTAAATAAAAACTATATTTTAACAGCCTTGCTAACTTTGACAGTTAAATTTAGAAATATTGAGATAACTTTTTTACAAAAAAAAAAGTTACGTACGACGTTTTTCAACTAAACTGCTCCAAAGCTTTTTCATATGGAATATTTGAATATTTTCCTTTATTTGGGCAAAAAAATAACATCTTTAGTTAGAGTTAGGTCAGGTTTAAAACGAATGAAATGCATGAAAACACAATCGTAACGACACACCCGATCGGCTTTCTCTGTTAGAGGTTAATTAGGTGCATGATGATAGCATCTCGTTCACATTCATTGATGTTCTGTATCGACTTCCACAGTTTTGTGTAAATTTCAATCATTATTTTCATTGTAGACCTCGAAAATGTCATCAAAACTCCCGCCATTAAACACAGTTGACTTTTCCCAGTGACAAAAGATTTCGAATTAAACAGCCTAGTAGATAAATTTTCAATTTATAAAACGAACGTTTCTCAGTTTTAAACTTGATTTTTTTGCCACAAAAGCCATAATTTTCCTTTGGGAAATACCACAGTCCTAAATTCCTTCACCAAGGAGTGTAAATTGCATAACACGGGGGCAGGATTCGGATGCGGTGCTGCGAAGTGGCAGTTTCTCTAAACTCCGCGAGTCACTGAGGCGCTCCTCGGCGCGCCTGTTCAATCGACTCGCGGGCCGCCATTCCGCCCACCTGCCTGACGTAGACTACACTGATCCCGAGAGGTAAACGAGGCTATGATTTGCTATATTTTAAATGTAAAACAGCTTGGCCTACGGAGTCTTGTCTTTGTTATAGAAGCTTTGCACAGTGTTTAATTTATCTGTCATCTTTAAAACAAATCCGCATAGTAAACGTAGCATAGCGATTAAAAGGTAAGTAATCGTGTGAGTAGATTGCACTAATTATAGACAGTGGTAAACATTGACCTTCACAACTGGTTGAAGGTTGTATGCATATAAAAAAAGGTAAAGTAAAATAGAATTATCGGTAAATTATGTTATTTACAGCATGAAGCGCGCAAGCTCCCTGTCCGCGCTCAGTAATTCCTCGCCTGGCAGCCCGACGGACCAACTACAACCACGGTAGCTGACACCAACGCAGAAAACGAAACTCATGATCAAATACACAACGTTCACATTTGTCAGATTATTGGCATTACATTCGTGATGTTTGTGCTACAACTGTAATAATTGACAGTTCCGTCATTTATTGGCATGTATGTTTTAAAAGTTTGTGCCTGAAATAAGTAGGTAGATAACTTTAGACGGCATCAGCACAATTGACACTCAAAAGGGCATGAGTTTTTAAAGTTCGCAACACAGACGCGAAATCCGTATTTACAATAACGCACGATACTTTGCATACCTTTTGCGGAAAAATTAATGGTAAATGTCATTTGCGAAAAAGACTTCGGTTAATATTTGGGAATATTTATTTTATGAATCACAGAAAAAAATTGAGCTTACGTAAAACTTAAATCGCTATGTAGGCTGCGGGCATAATTTATCTTCAAACATCAATAATTAAAATACCCTGTAATATTTATGTATATGTTTTTAATTACAAAATAAGTAATAAGTAACCTATGTATTTATTACTCATCTGTATGAAATTTTTGATTAAATATAGAAAACACAAGAATTAATGATTTAGAAAACCAAATATTGTCTTCATTGAACTGTTTAGTTGGTTTGTTCAGAAAAAAATCCAATGAAATAATATAATTGCGTTTTCATAGGTCACGATATCTGTTGTTTTTCATATGACTTCATTCTCCTTACAGTCCGTTTCTTTTCGGTATATGTAAAATATATTTATTAAAAAAAAAACTTCTTCAATATGCCTACATTTTACAATACGTAGTTTAATTTTACACATTTTTTTAAATGAGATCAAGCAATCTTGTATAATATTTCGTCAATACCGATTTCCTGATATCTCAAAGTGAACACTACTATTATACCTGTTGCGGTAAAATTGTTCCCGGAAACGGAACGTGAATAGGGCCCCCATGATCCACGATCGAAACATGAGCTTGAAGACCACAGAATGAGTGCGTCTCGGCAGGGGTAGGCTGGACGATAGTAACTAACCAGCCATGTTTTTTTATTGCTTCGGTTGGTGGACGAGCTCACGGCCCACCTATTGTTAAGTGGTTACCAGAGCACAACGTAAATGCCGCCACCCACCTTGAGATATGATCTAAGGTCTCAGTATAGTTACAACGGTTGCCCCACCCTTCAAACCGAAACGTAGGTATTACTACTTCACGGCAGAAATAGGCAGGGTGGTGGTACCTACCCGTGCGTATTCACAAAGACGTCCTACCACCAGTAAGTGAGTTAGAGTAATAATTTCATAGTGTTCTTACTGACTTTAACCTCATAACACTTAGCTTGTTTCTATATAATGATCTCGCTTATTTATAGTGGATAAGCGACAAATTATTTCGACATCAAATTGACGCAGATTTAAGTAACTAAGTGGATTTCCGGGTTTTTTTCTGCCTAAACCGATAGCCTTGCGAGGACATTTCAGCGTAGCCCTTACATGTAGGGGAGCTCACGGGGCTCAAACCTGACGAAGTTGCTAACACTAACCGTAGCAGAAGCGGGGCTTCGCAGAATCTACCACCGAATCGGAAACGCGACCCACTGAGAAGATCCGGCGAGAAACTGGGCTGTGTCTATGGGTTAATTTACTCGTCGAGCCCTTCGTCGCAAGCGACGGGTTCGGCGAGGACGGTGACCGGTGCTTGAAGTACCTAAAAGCACTGTTAATTGATCGGGAGGATCTGTAATGACGTGAAATTCTAATGATGGGGCAACAATGAACTAAAGATAAATTGCACTTTAACGATAAACAAAACACTATTTGTTAAAAATGTGTAAACCAAGGTTTGTTGTTACGCTTATATGCTTTTTTAATAGTGCCTATTTCATAATTTTAAATATAAATCTTACTTTTACTCGGGAAGAGACGCGTGAGAAATGTATGCTAAAAGTTGGAAGATTGTAATCAACATTAATTCTTATTCAAGTCTATTTACAGTTAAGAAAACGAAGGAATTAAGTTGTTTGTAATGTTTTAGTTTGTAAATTATTTTAAAGTTTATCCAAAATAATTAATGTTTCTGTGAAAAAACACCTTAATAATTATCATGATTGGATGTGAATCTATGTAGAAATGAATATTAGCACATTGTAAGACCGGTGGCATCTGAGATATTTACCTAATGACAGCGCCGGCACCGTATCGACCGCTTAAAATCTAGGCGACGGCAAGATTTGCTTGTTTACAATCAATTACAACGTGAAGAAAATATTTAAAATGTGTTATATTTTCGTAAACCAATAAAAAAATTAAGTTCGGCGTAATCAGCGAAGGCAGATTACCAAGCAAAAGAATCTTGCATTAAAGCAGGGCCGACGTTAAAGCATCAGACCCATGTGCTTAGTGCGAGTTTTTTAACGTTCTCGATCGCGTAAAAGTTAACTCAAATTTGTATGAAGCTAGAACAGCGCCCCTAGCGGCAAGCGTTCCACTCGTCGTTTCCGTAATGCTGAGGATCGTGACTATTGAAAAGACCCGGCTAGAAACTCACTGGGCTGTGTGTGTGGGGTGCCCGCGCGGTCTCTTTCCTTCGATCTTACAGACGAATAATCTCTCTAAGCTATCCGATGCTTTAAACAAAAATACAAATTTGAGTTAACTTTTACACTATCGAGAACGTTAAAAAAAATCGCACTAAGTTAAGCACATTCGAATCCCGCGTTTTCGCAGGGCCGGCGTATAATGTGTTAAGAAACGGATATGTGGAACAGTTTGGTAATGAAGATTTGGGTCGTTTTCAATTTTGCGGCGTAAAAAAGTAACGATTTCATGAATTTAAACTTTCTCTAATTCTTTGTATTTAGGCGTGTTCAGAATAAAAAATGCTTCATCACAATCAAGTCAATCATTCATTTATTGTTAATATTATATAATATTCATTTATATTTTTCATTTTACGCATCTGATAACGCCAACACGGATGACAATTTATAACAATAACTTTTTTTAAAACATAACTATATAACTGGATATGTATAGCCCTTTCTTTGTGTATGTAAGCTTTTAGAAAAAAATCTTCAACATCCCTGATGGTTGATATTGACTTCTAGATGATTATCTTAAGTCTGAACGGTCAAGATCCTGTGGATTCGGGGATTAGTGATGTTCAGGGAATGACTGATTGTAATGTAATGGATAATGGATAGGGTTGGTGTGATCTGAAGAAAAATTATAAATAATACATTAAAAAAAACAGGAATTTCGCCATTAAATTTATACTTTACAGTCTGACAGATGTTATGCTAGTCTTCATTCCAGATATTTATTTTTCCAGTAGCCTATAGCACTTTAATTAGATTTATTTTTAGTAATGTATCATTATTGTGTGATAGAAAAAAACAAAAACATAGAAGAAGAAAACATTTTGACCTTTTTAGGTTAGCAAAATCTAAAAAGGTGAAAATTTCGTTTATGTAACAAAATTATTATTAGTTAAAAATGATATCAATATCATAATTTGGATGAATCCTTAACAATTTGGAATGATAGCACCGGTTTTGTTACTTCCAATGCATTAGATTCAATGTGCTTTTGTAAATCATTAGATAAACTAAATCTTACCTACCGCATTGATTTTATATTTAAATTTGTTAAATCTATAATTTGAAGATAAAAAAGTGATCGATATAATGTTTTTTTTTTAACTTATTCCAATGTACCTACCTCTCCTTGAATTTCAATGTACCACTGAAATGCTTTTCCCATTTCAGAGTATGACTGCTAAAATTACAACAGTAAATTTATGTGGTATAATGAAAAATAAAATATTAATATTAAGAAACAGTCGCTTGTGCACAATGTGCATGGGTATGCGCTTTAAGGCTTAAAATATTAAAATGTAAACTGAACAATTACAATTATTCAATTACATTTTTGGCGTTTACCAAAAAACAAGAATTTTGTATTAAGCCACGCACCGCTTTTGCTAGGGTCAGTGTTAGTAAATTCTCTCAGGTTGAGCCCATGAGCTCACCTACTCGTCTGGGCGTAGCTGAAATAGCCCCTCAGACTACCCGCGAATAGGTAGGTAAAAAGTACTTTTTTGTCTTATACGTTTTTTCGGTACTAAACTATATTGTATTCATATTACAATACAATACATTTGGTATAATGTAGGTACTATGGTGTCCGAAATATTATAACAATTAGTGTCGTGGATACAAATATAATGAAGTGACCGACTATAAATAAAGAGGCATTTGACTTTAATAGTGTCTGTTATACTCATCACGGTGCAACGGGAACCGACTGGTTGGGACACAGGGTTGTCAAACGTATCAATTTTTGTGCTTGTAATTTACTTTTCATTTATTTTTATGTTAACAACGAATTTATTTTATATTTTAGATGTGTGGACGAGCTCACGGTCTACCTGATGTTAAGTGGTTACCGGAGCGAATAGAAATCTACAACGTAAACGCCGCCACCCACATTGAGGTATAAGTTCTAAGTTCTCAAGTATAGTTACAAAGGCTGCCCCACCCTTCAAACCGAAACGCATTACTGCTTCAAGGCAATCAATCAGAAATAGGTGGGGTGGTGGCACCTACCCGTGCGGACTCACAAGAGATCCTACAACCAGTAGTAATCTGTTTTCATATCTAGGAATCGATACATTTACATTACGAATTCGATAGATTTTCGTGTTTGACGTACCTACATGTGTTCGTCATACGGTTGTAATAAGTGAAGTGAGTGCAGTGGGAGTCGTGATACGTGACCACATGTTGCAGACTTGTCGCACGTAGGCACGTAGTTAACGGTAGCCAGCGGCTTGGCTCTGCCCCTGGCATTGCTGTCGTCCACGAGCGACGGTAACCACTCACCATCAGGTGGGCCGTATGCTCGTCTGCCTATACGGTAATTAAAAAAACTTCGTTAGTTTGGTAGCGTGTGTGCACAGACACAGATAATTCTTTAACAGCTCTTCCATTATTTTTTACTATTTATTATCTATGCTAATATTACAAAGCTGAAGAGTTTGTTTTTTTGAACGCGCTAATCTCAGGGACTACTGGTCCGATTTCAAAAATTCCTCCAGTGCTAGATAGCTCATTTATTGAGGAAGGCTATAGGCTATAGCTATATAGCATCACGCTAAGATAAGAGCACAAATAAAGAATGCTTCAAAATCGGGGTTTTAACAGCGCCTAGCATTTTATAATTCAAAAGTATTTTAAGTATTTTCTACAAAGAGTCGCGGGCAAAAGTTAGTAGATTAAGAAGCTTGATGTCATTTGTGACAGCCCTGAACAAAATTAATTTCGTCATCATCGCATTGAATGAAATAAAATTTTTAATTTAATTACAATATAATTTTTAGATATTACTTCATTATGACCGAACGTTTTGAAGCTAATTTAGTTTTTATTTCTACACGTGAATACGTTTAAAGTATCCGCAGATTAGTCATGTATGGCCAATAATATATTGTTCAATTCATTCTCCTGTCTCTTCAAAGGAATAGCGCGTTTTCCTTATACAAACGGAAAAAGTACAAGCTAACAAAATCTTTACTATCCTTTCAAAGGCTTTAGCTGTGATTCTAATTCTAGTGATACAAAATAAGTTCAAATTTATAGAATACTACAAAGAGAAGACGTGTGGCGGGTAGCCATCATACAACGCAAGATAATTGACAGATGCCTGAATCCCGCTTACATTTTCAAGATAAAGTGCATATATACAAGTTCCGAACAACAACATTCGGACCGTCGGTCTACCGAGCAATATCACCCGCTCGGTGGAAGATCTTCCCTTTGTCGTATATCTCTCCAAAGGTGTTTTATGAAGCGACCGACGGTGCAAAAGACCGGGACCTAAAAGCTTATCTAGAAAATGTCGTTAGCACCAAACAAGTTGACGTCAGATATCCCATTCATTCACTGATGCCGTTACAAATACAATTCAAAGTATTTAAATATTCGTTCGGTTCGTCGATAATCCCATTATCACGGATCGTTTGGAACCTCTGGGTCTGCGGAGGGACTTCGGTTCCCTCTGTATTTTGTACCGTATTATCCATGGGGAGTGTTCTGAGGAACTGTTTGAGATGATCCCATTATCCCGTTTTTAACATCACCGCGCCGGAGTAGAGTCCATCCATACTACCTGGAACCACTGCGGTCATCCACAGTGCGTTTCCAGAGATCTTCATGACATGTCCTTCTTCAAACGAGGCTTGTGGAGAGTATTAAACGGTAGGCAGCGTCTTGGCACTGTCCCTGGCATTGCTGACGTCCAAGAGCGACGGTAACCACTTACCATAAAGTGGGCCGTATGCTCGTCTCCATTATAGGCCAATAAAAAAAAATAGAGCTGCGTGTGCTATCCAAAAGTTAAATCGTAGAAAACAAAGCTTCTTTTTTCAAATTGAAAAAGAAAAACAATAACATTGAATAAGAAATGTAAAATGTGTAAGTCAACGTGCTTTTATCACTGGCACGTTATAAGCTCGTATAAAAAGCAAATAGAATGTATGGTGAAGGAACGACGTATTGATTGCTGTGGATACAGCTGCCAAAACAAGGACTCATGAGGGTGAGCACGAGAACGGCACCACAGAGTATGAAACATGTAGTAACTTTTATGTCTAATAAAATTATAATTAACAAAAAAAAACCTTTTCTAATAAGTGATTTTATTTTGCATTTTCTCATCTAGGGCAACATTAACAACTTTACTTATAAGTTAAATTTCTCTTTCACGAATTTGTTTACACATTTTTAAATAAAAATCAGAAATTAAAATTATATTATAACGAGAAGAAAAAAAAACAAGCATTTACAAATAGACAAACTCACGGCCCGCCCGTTAAAAGATCAAGTCTGAATTGCATTGAAACTATATATTATGCATTCTGTATTTTCTAAATTTACAAATTCTAATTTCACAAATTTATTGAAACCATATATTTCCTTCATCGTGAAAATTATTCGTTACCTTACCTTATTATTACCAGCTTAATTGTTTCCAAAAATAAATACCTACAGGAGAATAGCATGCGCAGACTCACATCTGTAAGTACCTACGAATATTATCGAATGATAGGTACATTTAAATTTTTATTTGTACGCTGTTTGATAACAGTGCGACATTGCGATTTGCAATCTGTCGCAGAGCTTATAATCGTCGTTACCTAAAATTATCCTAAAAAGACTGTGCCAGTGTTCAAATTACGTAGGCAGGTACCAATTTTTTTTATCAAATACGTAGGTATATCTAATACATCCTCAATAATAATTTCCACAACGAAAGAATAACATTGTGTAATAAAAATGAAACCAGCAAAAATTAAAATATGCTTACTATACTATTGAGACTTCCTCATATCTGACACGTAGTATTCGTGTTATGATATCTAGGGACTCCGATAACCTATAAACATGGGGAGGGTCGTCTATGCAATAAAAAACAACTGAATCTCACTTGCCTACCGTGAACAGTACATGAGTCTCAAGAACGTCCAATTCCCTGTAGACATACTGGTTCTAATTTCAACTACGACAGAGTAATTTAATAAATCGAATTACTCCATGAATCGACACAAGAAATATGTTTGATTTTTTTAATGCACATTTTTGACGCCTTATGAAAGATCTTCACTAAATATTATTTCAGTTAGTTATTTATAGTTTCGAATGCCCTGATCTTTTTTAGTTGCCATTTTTGAGGAGATAGAGTTCAAGTGACGGAAGCTTTGTTGTATTGTTTTATTAGCGAACACGGCAGTCGAGTCGGAGTCTAATTGGTCTTAAATGTTTACTGCACGTAGACAAACAACGTACGTCGCATAACGTCACACAGACGTCAGTATTTTCCTCAACTACCTGGAGTTGTGTCTACATTAATTATGTTTTTTTTTTCCTACCTAAGCTGAGAGCCTTGAGAGACTATATCAGCATAACCTTAACTAGTAGGTGAGCTCACGGGGTTCAAACCTGACGACGTTGCAAACACGAACCCTAGCAAGAGCCGTGCTTCGCAGAATCTACCACAGGATCGGAAACGCGACCGACTGAGAAGATCCGGCGAGAAACTCAGTGGGCTGTGTCTGAGGGTTAATTTACTCGTCGAGCCCTTCGTCGCAAGCGACGGGTTCGACGAGAACGATGACTGGTGCTTGAGGTACCTAGAAGCACCGTTAATGGATAAGGAAAATTTAGTGAGCTTATCTCCATAATAAGAATTATTTTTAGCTAGGGTCAGTGTTAGCAACTCTCCGGTTTGAGCCCCGTGAGCTCACCTACAAACGTTAGGGCAAAGCTGAAATAGCCTCTCAAGGCTATCAGCATAGGTAGGGAAAAAAAATCACTAAAATTCTATTTTTTACGTTATCATAGACTTCAAATCTAGCTTTCCCCGATGTTTTATTTAATACTTTCTTAAAACGTTTATCTGTTGACTGATATATTCATTTATCTTTCGGTATCACTTCAATTGCTTCTTGAAGAAGAACCTTGACTTGTTTAGTCTTGAATTTTACTTGAATCTTGAATTTTTACTGGTGGTAGGACGTATTGTGAGCCCGCACAAGTAGGTACCACCACCCCGCCTATTTCTGCCGTGAAGCAGTAATGCGTTTCGGTTTTAAGCGTGGGGAAGCTGTTGTAACTATACTTGAGACCTTAGAACTTATATCTCAAGGTGGGTGGCGCATTTACGTTGTAGATGTCTATGCGCTCCAGTAACCACTTAACACTAGGTGGGCTGTGAGCTTGTCCACCCATCTAAGCAATAAATAGAAAAAAGAATTCAGATTACCTCCTGATGCGACATTTAATTCTTATTACAACTAGCAGGAAGAAGTACATTTATCATTTAAATAGTTAAAATAAATGTTCTACACGTCTTATACCGTGAGAAATGAAGGGCAAAGGGCGTCCCAACGACCCTCCCGAGGGAATTTTGCCAACACGAATATAAATATATCGTTTAAGAGATTGATAGATAAAAAATATTTCCTCTAATGTCATATAGGTATTTGCAGCAAGCGGATGTAGGTTGTAACGTTAATGTTTTATTAATGTATTAGGATGACAATTTTTAACTACCTTGAGCTTAAGTCATTTGCTTCTTATTTGTGTAGATGTTCATGGTATAAATTGGTCATCGGAGTACATAGACATGATTGAGTGACTGCATCCACACATTCAGACTTGAAGTCGAATTATCAATCGAATTCCATAATGGCGGTCCGATCCTTATTGTCTTCGTTCGTTCTAATATGAATTTAAAAAAGTTACTAAGGTCAATAAAATTAAATTCACAAGTTTATAGTCCAAGTCGTCGTGGCCTAAAGGATAAAACGTCCGCTGCATTCGTGTTCGAATCCCGTTCGAGCAATTTTTCGAATGAAATACGTACTTAACAAATGTTCACGATTGACTTCTACGGTGAAGGAATAACATCGTGTAATAAAAATCAAACCCACAAAATAAAAATTTGCATAAATACTGGCGGTAGAACCTCTTGTGTGTCCGCATGGTTAGGTACCACCACCCTGCCTATTTCTGCCGTGAAGCCGTAATGTGTTTCGGTTTGAAGGGTGGGGCAGCCGTTGTAACTATACCTACTGAGATTTTAGAAATCATATCTCAAGGTGGGTGATGGCATTTACGTTGTAGATTTCTATGGGCTCCGGTAACCACTTAACACCAGGTGGGTTGTGAGCTCGTCCACCCATCTGTACATTTAAAAAAAGTTCATAAGGATAAAGAACAAAAATTGCATTAGTTTCAGTTTTGAAGTAATACAGTTATTTTCAGTGGATCAGCCCCTTTTGTGCTTTATTCGTGAAGATTCATGTTTATTAAAAACTTTATCTTCAAATTTTCAACGTTTTCGATAAATTCATTATTACTGCTCTATACGGAAACCTAAAATTAAGGTACTACGTTGATAGAAATATATTTAAAAATTACAATAATATATCGACGCTACGGTACGAAGTCTTAAAGACAGACTCCGCCCACCGCTGTCCCCGCCTACATCGCCGCGTACGCCGCTTGTCCTGATTGACACTTAAAATCAGTCCAGGATTCAAGAGCTTAACAGCAGCCCAAACTGTTCGGACGTTTGTCAACTCGAAAATTTTCATTATTCGAAAATAATTTTAATTAATTAATTAATTCGTATCTTCAAATAAGAAAAGTTTCTTTCGTTCGTATTTTGTTTAATATGTGTCAACAGTGGTCCTTTAAAAGTGTTTTACGTTGAGTCATTATATTCGCATACATTGATTTGTTGTTTTTTTGAACCTTAAAAAACAGCGCTCGGAAAGGCAGATGTAAAATGGAATACATTAGAACAGATATTCAAGCTTACGAAGACACTGATAAATATGTTTACGAGACGAACATACAAAGCTATCAACCGAACTATTACGAATCTTACGCTAACGTGGACTGCCCAAGGGAAATTCTTCCCCAGAATTATATGCAGATGTTTTACGAATATCATCCGGAAAGAGATGAAGATGACTGGTGGAGTTCGTGGGATGATTCTGTGCTGGTGAAGGAGGAAATCGAAGGGGACACTAGTGCTGCTGGTTCCAGTATTAGTGATGAAGGTATGTAGTTGGTTTTGCGTTAATCGATTCAGGATTTTTTCAGCTTGATATAGTCATTTTTGTCGGTAGAAACAATGTAATAGGAATTTTGTCCTCACCTTTTTTTTTATTGCTTAGATGGGTCAACGAGCTCACAGCCCACCTGGTGCTAAGTGGTTACTGGAGCCCATAGACATCTACAACGTAAATACGCCACCCACCTTGAGATATAAGTTCTAAGGTCTCAGTATAGTTACAACGGCTGCTCCACTCTTTTAAGCCGAAACGCATTACTGCTTCACGGCAGAAATTGTTAATCGATTAATCAATCGGTTAATCGATTCAGGATTTTTTCAGCTTGATGTACTCATTTTTGTCGGTATGCTAGGTTCGTCGTAGAAACGATGCAATACGAGTTTTGTCCTCATGTCTCAAGATATGGTGGTGGCTTGCCTGAAGCTTGAATTCAAATTGAAAATAATAAAAAAAGGTAAGCAGGCGATGGACCCGTTATGAGTGAAATTCTTTATTGTCAATAAATTTAATATTATGTAGTTTTAAAACAAAAACAAAAAATTCGCCTAAATAGTAAACTGAACCAATCCTAATTTTTTTATCCTGTTGATACTCAGGTTTTACTCATATTAGAGCGAAGTTATAAAGTTATTGACTTACTGTCGTGTCATCGAACCTTGATTCGTTTGCAAATTAATAAGATAATCGCACGTCTTGAAGTCCTTTGAAATGTTGCGTTCAAAGATTCCGTTACAAACATTAACATGCCAACTTATTAAAGCGTGCTACAATACTATCTTTCATTGAATATTTTCTCTATATATTTTAGCTCTAATTAAGCTCTATGACGGACGGCCCGAGTGGGTACGGCATGTGTAATCTTACCTCAATACCCTTGTCTATAGACAATGGCATGCATACACATCCCATTAGGCGGTATGCTAAACTACATATAAAACACCCAGTAAATATCTTTCTGCCGGTGGTGGGACGTCTTTTGACGTCACAAGTGCAAGAGCTTTCCGGTTTGAAGGCACTCCACACATATAGACTTAGAACTCATGTCTCAAGGTGAAAAGCGGCATTTACACTGATGATGTCTATGGGCTTCGAGGACCACTTCTCACCAGGTTTGCCGTGAGTTTACTCATCAGTTTAAGCAAAAAAAAAAACAAAAAGGGACAATAATATAAATAACAATAGCGCGTTTGTGATTGTACTGAGATCTTAGAACTTATATCTCAAGGTGGGTGGCGCATTTACGGTTGTAGATGTCTATGGGCTCCAGTAACCACTTAACACCAGGTGGGCTGTGAGCTCGTCCACCCATCTAAGCAATAAAAATTAAAAAAATGCATATGAAGTTCGTTGACCGAAATTGCCTTCCACTAGATGTGTCGTGAGATAGATTTACGGATTAAAGATAGATATATTGATTGTTCCAAATATATTAAAATGATACTCGAGGAAAACTAGAAGCCTTCAACGAAAGTAGTAAAATATTTTTCTTCAACTGCCATCTAGCGAACTTTGGTGTAAAGATGACTAGAACCTTTTTTGTGAACTACTGCTGAGAAACCAGGTAGTCATAGTTATAGTCATCTAAATAAAATTTAATAGAGTCCGAATTAAGAAAGAGAGAGAGATTGAGAAGAGAAGGCTCTTGAAGTTTCTTAAGAAGCGACATGTTATGAATGAAAATATATTTTGAATTAATGATTTACTGACAGCTTGAACATTTTTTTCACTTATCTGTTGGTTGCATAGATTATACCTACACTAATAAATTATAATTCCATCCTTAATTCCTTCGATTTTTGTGAGTGGTCGACATAATTTGAAGTCGTCGTGGCCTAAGAGATAAGACGTCCGGTGCATTCGTGTTGAACCATGCACCTGTGTTCGAATCCCAGGCGGGTACCAATTTCTCTAATGAATTACGTACTCAACACATGTTCACGATTGACTTTCACGGTGAAGGAATAACATCGTGTAATAAAAGTGAAACCCGCAAAATTATAATTTGCGTAATTACTGGTGGTAGGACCTCTTGTGAGTCCGCGCGGGTAGGTACCACCGCCCTGCCTATTTCTGCCGTGAAGCAGTAAAGCGTTTCGGTTTGAGGGGTGGGGCAGCCGTTGTAACTATACTGAGATCTTAGAACTTATATCTCAAGGTGGGTGGTGCATTTACGTCGTAGATGTCCATGGGCTCCAGTAACCACTTAACATCAGGTGGGCTGTGAGATCGTCCACCCATCTAAGCAAAAAAAAAAAATTATTAGAATTAATTTTACGATTTCATGTAGCGTTTTGTTATTGCCGTTATACAATTATTGTCATCGACGTCTCAAATATCTTAGAGTTTTTGTGGTCATGGACGATGGAAACATTAGATTTAATTATTAGACTTTCTACTTTAACTGTATTATCTATGTACGTCTTAGCTTAGTGTATACCTGCTTCCTTTGTTTACTACACGGGAAGCGATAAAACTGTAATGGCGTGCAGATGTCAGCGCCGGCGCCAAACGACACAAGCTTGAGTAATACGCACGACGTAAACCAGACAATAGGTTTCGCGCGTTTACGATGAAAAGTCAGGTGGTTTTAATGGCGTGTACTGTGTTTATGTACAGGTAGACACAGTACACACGCATCTGTACATAAACTGCAAATTGCTATATAGATAGTTTGCAAAATTCATTTAGGAAACATACAGGTATACCGAAATATGTAATTATTTTTAGGTCAAAAATATTTCCAACTTATTTTTTTTGTTGCTTATGTGGTTGGACGAGCTCACGGCTCACCTGATGTTAAGTGGACACCGGAGCCCATAGACATGTAAATTCCGCTACCCATTTTGAGATATAAGTTCTAAGGTCTCAGTATGTTACAACGGCTGCCCCACCCTTCAAACTGAAACGCATTACTGTTTCACGACCGAAATAGGCGGGGTGGTGGTACCTACCCGTGCGGACTCACAAGAGGTCCTACCACCAGTGCTAGATTCGGATGCCTATTTAATATAAACAAGTAAAAAGTTGGTAGGTTTTAACCATAGATGAATTGTATATTTATATGTATAGTTTCTCGCCGGATCTTCTCAGCGGGTCGCGATTCCGATCCGGTGGTAGATTCTGCGAAGCACTGCTCTTGCTAGGGCTAGTGCTAGCAAATTCTCTCAGGTTGAGTCCGTGAGGTCACATACCCGTCAGGGCGTAGCCGAAATAACCTCTCAGGCTACCGGCGAATAGGTAGGGAAAAAATAGATTAATATTTCCAATGTTTTCAATACTGTAGTTTTCGTGATCACACGGACGACTGAAAATTGTAATTTTAAAAATTCGAAACGTCTGAAATAATATTATTATAGTAAAAAAAACGAATAGTTTTAGTTAAGAATAAGATATCGACGCTTGAAAGGCAAACGTGACTAAGCAACAATGCGTGAACTTTACAGTAGACTAATTTAAAGTTGAAATTAATTTAAAATATACCCACCTGAGAAATACCTGAAAAAAATTCTATTTTAACGAATCTAGCTGTAGGATTGAAATGATTTTAATATACCTAGAAATATATTATTTTTTGCGCATCGAATATGGTTATTGCCTATCATTTATGTACAAAGCAGTTGTTGTCGCTTAGTCACGTTTGCCTTTCAAGCGTCGATATGTAATTCTTTTTTCGAATAATATTTACCAATGATTCGTATTCGTGTCTGCGTATGCATTTTAATTTGTGGAATCGCGTCCCGATTCTGACTTCAATAAACTATAATGAATTGATTAAATCCGAATGAATGATGAAATAATAGTGATGCATTCTAATTACAGGACTACAATCTCCCGCAGGCAACCGCAAGGAGCGCACGGCCTTCACCAAAGCGCAAATCAAGAGTTTGGAGGCAGAATTCGCACGAGCCAATTACTTGACGAGACTTCGGAGATACGAGATTGCAGTGGCCCTGCACTTGACTGAGAGACAGGTTATATTCATATTGCGTTTATAACGTACTTCTTAACATATTAATCAGATTAAGAAACTCTTTAAATATCATTCATCATCATTATCCTGCCCTTCTCCCAGTTACCTGGGGTCGGCGCAACATGTTTTCTCCTTCCATACTCTTCTATCATATACCATTTCTTCGCTCATTCCCCTCTTACCCATATCGTCTTTCAAGCAATCCATCCACTTCTTCTTAGGTCTACCTCTTCCTCTATATCCATCCACATTCATAGTTAACATTTTCTTACCAATCTTATTTTCATCTCGTCTCATCACATGTCCATACCGTCCCAAACGCACACTTCTCAGCTTCTCTGTCACAGGTGCCACTTTCAGACTTCCTCTAACATATTCATTTCGTATTCTATCCGTTCTCGTTACTCCACACATCCATCGCAACATTCCCATCTCTGCTGCATGCAATCGCCTTTCATAAGACACTATTTAAAATATTAAAAAAAAAAAAACGTGTGGCACTCGGGGACTACCGCGGTGAAGCTATTGCAAAGCATTTTTTTGTCAACTTATGCAATTACAAGTAGACAATAATAATTTAATATTAAAAAAATAATAAAAATAAGACCACGCTATATTTATAAACATTAACAAAAGCAAAACATTAACTGTCCCCTTCACACTCATAAGCTAGACCGCGTGAGAGACAGATGGGCAGACTTTTCATGATGCTCATGCAGTGCGACGTCACGCCGCGCGCTTATTCACAAACACTACACCAGCGCAACGTGTGAATCTGTTGAACGCGAGCTACATAGTAGGCGTAGTGGGGGTGTCAGGATATTTTCGTTACGGAATTTCTTGATTCAGTCGCCGCGCTCTAGGCCCGCGATAGAAGCTATGCAGTAGCTTAAAAACAGATATATAGTTGAATCAAATAATTAAGGTATTTTGCGACTGAAAATTTAATACCATAAACATTTCGTTAATCATTAACTACTTTTTACACTAATTGATAGCGTAAAAATCAGTGACTATTACTGTAGGTACCTTACATAGCGACAAATATCGGTACTAGGTCGAAGTCTTTGTTAAAATTTATGTTTCGTGTTCTTGTCTCGAATATGTATGCTTACTTTTATTATTGACTTTAATGTATATACTTTGAATGATTAACATTGATCCGCGCTCAGTCAGTAGGTATCTACAGTCGGCATCATTACAGCAATTGGTTTACAGGTCAAAGTCTGGTTTCAAAACAGGAGAATGAAATGGAAGAGGACTAAGGGGGCTAAACATAACAAGAAAAAGGATTGAAGTTATCACACGAGACTGTGCGCTAATGTTTTTAATCAAACCCTAACGATAATAAATGTAATTAACATGGGAACGTGTTTTTTTTCATTAAATTATTATTAGCTATGGAGGGTAGAGGTAAGGAGCACCATCTTGTTTATAATGGACAAATTGAAACTGTCCACCTGTAAACAACAAGTTATTGTTGTAAGAATCACCAAAATAGCGCTAGTGTAGAAAGTGGAAATGATATTCAAATCCTTCCACTTGCTATTATGGCGCTTAATTTTTAACCTTAATTTTTTTTATTGCTTAATGGACGGACGATCTCACGGCCCATCTGGAGTTAAGTGGTTACCGGAGCCCATAGACATCTACAATATAAATGCCGCCACCCACCTTCAGACATGAGTTGTAAGGTTTCACTTTTAACAGTACAACGGCTGCCCCGGCCTTCCAACCGAAACGCATTACTGCTTCACGGCAGAAATAGGTAGGGTGGTGGTGCCCACCCGTGTGGACTCACAAGACGTCCTACCACCAGTAATTACGCAAATTATAATTTTGCGTGTTTGATTTTTATTCCACGATGTTAATCTTTCACCGTGGAAGACAATTGTAAACATTTGTTAAGTACGTATTTCATTGGAAAAATTGGTACCCGCCAGCGGGATTCGAACACTGTTGCATCGCTACATACGAATGCACCGGACGTTTTATCCTTTAGGCCACGACGACATTGGCTCTCTTTCAATGGACATTTTCAATGCACAGAAATGATGCTTCTTCTAACCTCCACATTTTTTCCAGTGCATATTTGTAGATCTGATAAAAATATTTCTCGCAAATACAAGTATCATTAAGTAAAACAAAGCTCTTGTGATAAGGATATGTTTATTAGAAAATTCATACCTTAAGACACGAAACGTGCCCTTAATAAAAACTAAACGTATAAATACGATACAATAAGCCTTAACGGAGAACGAATTCGAACGAAAAACGACCGTCCTGCATTTCATAAACCACAGAACGGCAAGCGACCGCCGGAAAACGATAAGGACTATTTTACCGTATCAAGACTATTTAAAAAATAAAAATTATATAGTAAAATGATTAACACGCTATCTTTGGAGGAAAATCCCGTCCGAGATGCAGGGCCACAGGAATTTGTTCAAATAAAATAAAAATAAAAACACATGAGCATTTCACCGGATCACGTTAATATACAAAAAAAAATATATACTTATGTTTGTTTCGAGGGTGCGAAAGGCTTATAGGCAAGTTTTTAAGACATTTTTTTTATTGCTTATATGGACGAGCTCACAGCCCACCTAGTGTTAAGTGGTTACTGGAGCCTATAGACATCCACAACGTAAATGCGCCACCCACCTTGAGATATAAGTTCTAAGGTCTCAGTATAGTTACAACGGCTGCCCCACCCCTCAAACCGAAACGCATTACTGCTTCACGGCAGAAATAGGCGAGGTGGTGGTACCCACCCGCGCGGATTCACAAGAGTTCCTACCACCAGTAATAAACCATTTCACGAAAAATGTAGTTTATCGTTAAAAAGCAAATTCATTGTTAATACCAAATGACCGCTAGTCTTCTCATTTATTTAAAGCAATGACGTGTGAATTTCACACTAAAACCTTTTGGGTTGGTTAAACGAAGTACAAGGTGGATAATATCTGCCGTGGTAGTAATCTGACATTTTTCTAATGTCCAGATTATAGTTCATGAGTTTTGTCGGTACTACCACACAAAAAGCGCAATGTATTGCGAAAAGTAACCGACCCCTACCCCGCGGTAGGAACACGTGGCGCTGATAACACGCAACGAACACGTAACAAAATAAAATGTATCTTGTTACAAACATGGGCTATGCCGTTTCAATCCCACACCTACTTTAGGACCAAACAAAGCCTTTCACGCCCTCAAATCATAATACAACAATACGTGAATATACCAAATTGTAACTAACACTATATATTTAACATTTCGTATCCGTTAAGGCGACGTTCCTCTTCGTAATTTCCGATATTCGCAGGGTAGGGCCACAAGATACAAAGCGAACATATTTTTCTGTATTAAACAGTAGGAAGAAACTCGGGGTCAATGTCCTCTTGTGACCAGAGTATCAGCTGTTTGGTTTATTGTACTTTATTTAAAAGTAAAAGTTTGTTTAGGAGCGTTGACGTATCTGTGTGTCGGGCGTTCTGTGAGCCCGCACTGGTATTTACTACTTACCTAATTGAGACTCAGACCTCAAGTCTCAAGGTGGGTGGTGTTATGCATGTTTTGATGCCTATGGGCTCCGGGAACCAGCCAACACCGAATTCGCCGTGAACTTTGCAATAAATTATAAATAAATATTTTCTCATTACAAATTGACATTTTAATATTTGACAATTTACAAATATGAAAATTACTAAATAATTTCACTCGAATGGTGTTAACGAAAAATATCCAACTTATTTTAATTATTTAGAAATGATCGTATCGCATGAGTCCTAGCTACATATCCGCTGTAATGGAATTAATTAATAATATGATCTCTTCGAATAAAAGTTTATCAGATATATAAAAATATATTTTAGTCAGAATCACTAGCCTTTTTGATTCGTTAATTCCAATTGTTAGTTTTTTAAATTTAAGCACGTCAATTGAAAAAGTATAAGTAATTGAGTTACGTAAACATTTTAAACTATTGCTTTTAATGTTACTGCAAGAATACTAAAGAATAAATACGTTAAAATACTTTAAAACCATAGTTATATAATGGAAGAAGAGAAACTTTATGCTCGCAATAAACCAAAATGCAGTTCGATTTTCCCACGAGGCACGTCGCCTTAACGGAATATTCATAAAAGTTTATCTGTACACAATATTACCTAAATAACATCTGAACATGTCTATTTATATCATTGGACCAAAATAAAATACTAATTTCTCAACAATATATTTAGTTTTATACACAAGATAAATGTATCAACATGTTTTTTTTTTTTTGCCCAAATGTAAATTCTATTCTTCTTCACAATTTTATACACTAGTTAAGGAAGAGTAATCTTATGTTAACTTTTTGTACCTTTACACGACAAATAGTAAGTATTATAAGTTGATAAAACTGAATGACAGAGTCCGACATCTGTCGTATTTTTGCAAAGATCCTTAAGTTCCTTCGCTCTGTACGACTTGAAAACAATAGTTCCCAAGAACTTTATTTAAGTGCCTCCGAAAAGGTCTTTTTGTAATTCAACCTAAATATATCCTAGCATTGCCATGTAGGTACAAAACACGTTTATATAAAATATCATTGCTTTCATTTTTATACCTTAGAAACTAGATACAAATATATATAATCCGTTTACAATATTAATAATAATAATAATAATAATTAAATTTATTTACACGAAATGAATCTGGGGGGCGATTATATCTCGTCTGTGTGAGATTTCATTTCTTTTATTCATTTATTTAAGAAACTATATTATGTTTTTTGTGTTTTATTTTTTAATTTTTACTAACATTGTTTTTATTTACATTAATATTTTTTTTTACATTAATTAAACGTCTCGATCCATTCATAATTCGATGTTATTCTAAAACGGGAAGTGTGCTTAGAAAATGTTTTTTCAACAAAATTCATCGGTTAGGAGGCACATAGATCACGGATACTCTTCTCAAAGTATCAAATATTATAGTCGAAAAACAAAAAAAAATAATAGTATTTAAATTTTAGTCGTTTTAAAATCACCCAAATGACTAATTTCTCTCCTACTTAAGAGACGGTGAAATATATTATAAGAATCGCCATTCCGAAATCGATCTACATTATCACATCACACGTAGGACTCGTCATTTAAAAATAAACTTTATTACCATGATTGAAAGGTCCCTTTTTCTAGATGAAACTTTTGCACTGATGACTTTTAGTGTCCGTTTTAAAGCATCGAAAGACTTGTCTTTTTATAAGAGAAAAAATATAAAATGAATTTAGCTTCCGAATTGATCATTGACTCATTTAAAATTACGAATAACTTGTTGTTAATTTATTAAAATCGTTTGTTCCTTTTAATCGCAGAAATTTCTAGAAGTTCGTAGATGTCAAATCTTATTCCACAGAACGGAAAAAAATCCATTTTTAGATTCACTATTTTCATTTCTTCATCATTAGCTATTATAACTTCACTACTAGGTTTGATAAGTGAAACGATTTTATTCTTATTGATTACTGCAGCAGATTTTATGGATATTTAGATCTCAGTGGGCGAAATATGAATTAAAATTTCCATTAAATTTATACAAACACTCCCAAAGCTTTTACTAAATGCGGATGGCGTAATATAATCAGTAGCAAGCCAAAGTTGTGAAAACGTGAAAGTGAAAAACAATATTTGTGATTTTGACGCGCTGTTTTGAAAGTTATTATCTCAGATCAATGTTGTGTTTGATTCCAATTTGTGATTTGAATTAGAATGTGTTATTTTAACTACTGATCATGTTTTTTTTTTTTTATATAACGAACTGTTGGACATGTCGGCTACAGCCAACTCGTAAAACTAGCCACTGCTTTTTTAAATTGATTGATTTTTAAAGTGAAGAAATATCAACGTTACTTCAATGTCCATAGAGTTGATTTTATCGACAAATTTGTACTAATATAAATGCCAAACTTCTTTTTTGGTAGCCAATGCGTGTTCTAACCCAAGCTTCTTTTTGAAAATTATTAAAATTACTGAAGCAAGATTTCCGGATTTTGTCATAGATTTTAGTACTATTTAAAGTTTGCAACACTGAAAGATACTAGTACCACCCGACCGGTGACGTTTTAGTGACATTTGCGAACTTCAAGTCATTCCCAATCAATGTTTACGCAACTTAAATGACGTCATCGGATTGCAATTCAGAATAAAGCTCTCCATGAACGTACCACAATTAACTTCGCGCGCTTCGGTGCTAAGCTAAGCGTGTTCTTTTGTCAATTAAAAAAGGTGTTTTAATTAAAATAAATATATTTCGAATATTAAAAACGTGATGTTTTATTATATTTTTAAATAATTTTCTATCACAAGCTTCGTTTTGTTTATGTATTTTTTTTTTATCTTTAATTTTTAAAATGGTTCCATGATGTATCATAAATATAATGACAGTGAAAAAATAATAACGAAACGGTCACTTAACTTTTTCATATTAAAATAACGCAGTTAAATATCGTCTATATACACCGATTTAGTTTTTTGCAAACGCTACGATGTTTTGTAAATATAACTTATAAATGCATTTTTGAATCGCGTTTTTTCTTTTAATTTAATATTGTTTTAAAGGACTGTTTTATTGAGTTTTATCGAACGAATACAGTGTCGTCGACAAAAATCGGTTCAGACTAAGTTTATTAAATTCTAAGCTCTCGCATTACGGCGAGTAAATTAGCGGGGGCAGAGTCCCGGGCGCGGTGTTTGCGTGCCCCGGGGCTCTACCTCCGCTGTTCCTGACGACAATCAAACCATTAATTTAATTTATTAAATATATATATTTGCTGGGAGTATCGTCCGCCGCACTACACAACGTACCGTTTGCACAAAACGTCCGTAACGAAACTCAGACACGCGGAGCGGTCGCTAGAGGCGGAGCGAGTGGTCGGTGGCGGGCGTGACGGTGAGCGAGGGCGGCAGCCGCGGCAGCGCCGGGCCCGCGCCGCACTTGCTATTGATGGGCGCTATCGTTATATTCTTCAGACCAACATTCTTCAAGATACTAGCGGCGTTCCCGATCTGCGGAGTCTCGTCTTTTTTGTCCTTGTCTTCCCCGGATATGTTCTGCAGGAGCGTGCCTCCGTTGCCCAGCATCTGCGAGGGCTGGATCTCGGTGACGAGGGTCGTCTCCTCGATCGACGATCTCTTCCTCTCTCCGTCCTGTAACTGCTGGAGTTTCTCTCGTCTCATGATGCACATTTTGTTGTAGTCTTGCAGCGTGATGTGGTACCGCTTCCCGGAAGACATGACTTGCACGAGGCTGGACAGGTGGCGCCCGTCGACCGCCACTTGCGTCGGTTCGCGGGCTATCCGCGCCAAGTTCTCCTGCGAATGAATATTGACACTTTATGATAAGTTCATTCAAATCTATACTAATATTACTCGGAAACGTTTGTTTGTTTGTATTGAATAGGCTCCGAAGCTACTGAACCGATCTGAAAAATTCTTTCACTGTTTCTAAGCTACAATATTTCTGAATGACATAGGCTATCTTTTTGGAAAAAAAAATAGGGGTCCTTACGAAAATTCCAATAATGTAACTAAAGGTTGAAAAAAAAAAAACTTCAGAGGTGTCAAGGGACACCCGGATGGAACGAAGTTCCTTTCGATTTTAGTGAAGGAATTGTAATTTTTTTTTTAAGTTATAATAATAAATTACGGCATTATGAAGAAGAAAAAAAAAATACTATGAACTAAATAACTATTGTTGAAACGCTATCTCGAGAAACTACTCATTACGCGGACCAATCGGATACGAGCAATGTCACGCGATAAGCGCCTACACGTTGATTGGTCAGAATGACGGATCTAAAAAGTGTCGTGACAACTTTTCGTAAGAATTTTTTCCGTCTAGCCCCCTTTCACAACGCGCGATAAGGAACTTCGTTCCAATACCTAAAATATTCTTTACATCGCGTGCTCTGCAAAAACTATTGATGATAGAATAAAATAATGTAGAACGACTTTGTAGAACACATTATTATTAACAAAAAGTGTCGCAACAGCATATGTCTAATCTAACTATTATAGTTATGCCGCAATGAGTGTTCTTTTATTTAAAAAATAGAACAACGTCAATTATCATTGAAATTTTTGTTGACCCGAGCGGAGGCGGAGCGGGCCACTAGTATTTAATAGATTATGACTTCTAATGCAGAAAAAATGATATACTCAAACAGTGGAAGGTAATTAAGACCGTAGGACAGCTCATCATGTGGTGGGAAGCTGATTTGCTTGGAGTACCAATGGTTTGCTAATGCATCTTTTGAGCTCGGTACCACCACCGTGCCAGTTTCTACCGTGAAGCAGTAATGCATTACGGTTTCAAGAGCGAGACAGATGGTGTACTATTAAACTGGGACTTGTAAGTCATATCTCAAGGTGGGTGGCGGTATTTCCCATGTTCATGTCAGTGGGCCCAGTAACCACTTTACACTACGTGGATGAGTTCGTCCACCCAACTAATATATAAAAAAACTAGCGATGAAGATAGCAACAAATATTAATTGTCAGATTTGTACTATTTACTAAGACGCTTTGCTGTTCTAATGAATGTGATTTTTAAGCAAGATGCCACATTTGATATAATTTGCCAAATCATTGATTACTTACCGGAGTAATGGGCATGAGTGTGGGTCTCCACGGTTTGCTGGCTGGCTTTGGTTTCTTAGGTGTCTCCATCTTCGGAGTGTCTTTTTTCTCTTTAGGAGGTTCAAACTTGGCCGGCAGCGGTGCACTGGCCACCTCCGTGGGGTCCGACGCACTGACACCCTTCACCAACTGCTGAATGTTATGTATCACATTCTGTATGGCCTTCCTCCCTTGAGCGTTGGGGGTGTTTATCGCTATCAGCTCCGGAGGCAAAGGTTTGCTTTTACTTTTCTCTTTAGAGCTTTTCTGTTTGGGTTGCATCGGGGGAGGCATGGTTATTTTTGGATCACTCTCTGCGTCAGTCTGATTAGATTTCAATAAGCTTTTCCCTTTCAACGAGGGGATTTTCCGGTACTCTAGCAGACTGACCGGAGCCTCGCTGCGTGCAGGTGGGTCGCTGGCCACATGGTCGTAGGCCCGAAGGCGGCTCTGTACGGAGTCACTGTAGTTGGACGCATTGGACGAGGCGTTGTGAGCCAAAACTAAATCACCGCTTCGGAAATATTTCTCTAGCAGAATCAAGTGGCGAAGGAAGCTGGATTGATTCCCGTACGGCCTCTGCAGCTCGGTCCACAGCTTCTTGGTCTCCACGTCGTACTGTATGGTGGTGTTACACTTCTCCCAGCCCTCAGGAGTGACCCCCTTGACATTGTTAAACTCTATATTGCACTGTAAATTCATTTCCTCCTCTCCGGGGAACAATTCGCGAACCGAAATAGAAGGATTGGTCTCCAACCTTTTGACCGGGTTCGAATATTTGGCATCAGATTTTTTTGGGTCCTTCTCGACGGTCAGCTTCTTGGATAGCTCACTTAGGTTTTTCTTGACTTGCGTGAAGCTCTCCGACATTTGCCACTTGTTTTTGAGCGTGTTGATGTCGGCGGGCCGCTTGTTGGGTATCGTTTCTATGGTACACTCGTCATTCAAATTAATATTCTTGAGAATGGGGATCCCCTCAACTGACTTCTCCTCTTGCAGCTCATCTCTGCGCATCCTCTCCTTCTGCAGAACGGCCTGCCCCACCTTGTGGATGCGTTTAGCGTTTTTACTGTGAACCCTGTGCTGCAATCCCGGCTTCTGTATTCCAGAGAACACATTCATTAAGCCCTTGGACATTTCCAACATTTTAACTGTCTTCAAGTAGGGGCCTGGATTGTTTTGCTTTTGTAGAAGGTACTGTAGTTCTGTTTGTTTGTCTATGTGTATTAACGTGGGTTCGAAATCCATGTTTTCAGTTTCTGAACAGTCGCTGCTGGGTTCGGTTGGCTTGGCTCCTGGCACGGGGATCTTGTTAGATGATATTAGACTTTCGATGTCTTCCTCGTCCCTTACGTCCTTGGAGTCGAGTTCCTGTGAGATCTTGTCTTTCTCCGGAGTGCTGTCATTAGTTCTCTCAGAAGACTCGCTGGTCTGTTCGGGATCAGTGGACTTCCTCTGCTTTGATTTGACGCGCTGTTTCTTCTTCTTGGCATTGTCGTCCTGAGAAGTGGAATCGTCGCCCTCGTGGTCAGACCCAGGAGGTGGCTCTATGTTATAACTTAGAAGTAATCTGGAAGGAGAGTTTTAAAATTATTTTATTTATTTATTTTGATTTTTTTTCCTTGTTAAATATGTAACGCAATTCTGAAAATCACAACAATTAATGAAACCAAATAGCAAGCGCCTAACTTAAATCTGGAACGAATACACTAGGTATTTCCAAAAGCTTATAGCACATTTCATTTCATTCATTCATTCCAGCCGACAATTAGAATATCGACAGAATATTTACAAAGGCGTATAGTTTTTCACGAACACTAAAACTTCAAAACTACTATTGAGTTCTAAATTTCTAAAATGTAGACTGTAGTAGAAGAAAAAAACGCCGTTTATCATAAAACGTTCCACAACATAGTACGCATTGTAGGACAAAATGAAAAAGGCGCTCGGGGTCAACGCCCCCCTGTGGAGAGACCGCGCGGGTGGGTCGCTAGTGGTGCTGCTTCCGTTGAAGCTATCACACGACCTCTCTAAAGCAATAAATAGTCGTCAAGCTAATGTAACCGAGCTTTCAACCCAACATCAACGGTGGCGTCCGCATTAGGGCGAGCTTACTAAGGGTTTAAAGCTTGATTTATCAATACAATTCGTTATCAATACAATTTGAGGAACTATATCTACTTCTTTTTTTTATTTAAACTCGTGTAGTTTGTGACTGCATTATTATTAAATATTAAACGGTGATTGACCTATAGGTCATCGTTGCCCTACGTGAAGAATTGAAGTAATCATGTCGATGTCTGTTACTGAGCGCCTGGATTGCCTAACTTTAGCTTCTTTTAATTTTAATGTATGTTTTGGACTTTTAGATCTCTTAGAAATATTCTCTTAGATTCTCAGCATCTTCGCAATCGTTTTTCCTAGACTTTACCAGATATTCCGGCCTCTTAGTATGAAGATCGAAGACAGAAACCGACCGATTGGTTGTAGGGCCTCTTATGAGTCCGCGCGGGTGGGTACTAACCCCCCGCCTGTTTCTACCGAAACGCATTAGTTTGAGGGGTGGGGCAGCCGTTGTTACTATACTTGGGACCTTAGAATTTATATCTCAAGGTGGGTGGCGCATTCACGTCGTAAATATCTATGGGCTCCAGTAACCGCTTAACACCAGGTGGTCTGTGAGCTCGTCCACCCATCTAAGCAATAAAAATAAAAAAACGTGACGAACCTACGTGACGAACTGAAGTAATTATGTCGATTTCTGTTTCTAACTCCCTAACTTTATCTTCTTTCGTTTTTATTTATTTATTTTATTTATTACACTTCATGTAAAATTTACATTGGCGAACTTAATGATGCCTAAGGCATTCTCTACCAGTCAGCCAAAGGTAGTGCAGAGTGAATATTGGTAGGTGCAATGAATGTGTGTTTCAGACTTTTTGAGCTCTTAGAAGTATATTTCGATGCCTCCAATGAACACACTACGCTAACTCCAAATTCGTAGGTTTACAAGAGGAGCGTTTAAACGAAAAAAGTTGATAAAATCTTTATTATTACAGATATATTTATGGTTTTTTCTTGTGTAACTATCTGATTTACTCTTGCTTCGAACCCCACCAATAATGATTTGTAATACTTTTAAAATAGTGAAGCGATTTGCGTAAAAAACGAAAATTTCAAAATTTTGAGTTAGTGTTCATTGGAGGCATCGATTTATCATCAGCATCTTCGGATTCGTTTTTCCTAGAGTTTACTAGACATTCCGGCCTCTTTGTAAGAAGATCGAATATAGAAATCGACACAATTGGTTCAGTGTGCCGTGTATGGGCACCGTTGAGGTCCAGGTGGTGGGGTGTACGTACTTCCGCCTGTAGGTGTTGACGTAGTGCTGGTCGTGCGCGGGGCGCTGCAGCAGCGAGCAGTAGTAGCGGCACGCCTTGCACAGCAGCGGCCGCTCCAGGAACTGCACGGGGATCCCGGACTCGCGCAGGATCGGATTCAACTCCTGGAAGCCCTGAGCGAACAACACATTCACTTAGAAACAGTCATCACAATCTATATATCGACGCTTGAAAAGTAAACGTGACTAAGCGACAATGCGTGAACTTTACAGTAGACTAATTTAAAGTTGAAATACCTGAAAAAATCCTATTTTAACGAATCTAGCTCTAGGATTGAAATGATTTTAATAGACCTAGAAATATATTTTTTTTGCAAATCGAATATGGTTATTGCCTATTAATTATGTACAAAGCAGTTATTGTCGCTTTGTCACGTTTGCCTTTCAAGCTTCGATATATTAATACGTGAAGCAAAAACCTTGTATCCCTTTTTATGAAAATTTCGCGGATACTACTCTGTATGAAATTTTCCACACTTATAGAGAATATAGAAAAGAAGTGCACAATGCTAATATTTTTTTAAAATTATGCATTAATAATACAATAAACAGTCAATAAAGAAAACATTACACACTACCATGTATTTGACGCACACACGCATTCATACTATTTATTTATTGTCAAACTTTTGTTCTTGACGTCTGTTCTCAAATTGAGATTAGATTAATTATTGTTTGTCTTTATTCGGCAAACAGTTGGCACCTGTAATTATGTTAGTGTGAGATCAATGTGTATACTAATGTTCTTTTTCCTTACTTAATCATTGGTAGCGTAAGGTAAGTCTTCCAACTTCATGTGAACTGACAGGTGTACTCGTAGGCTCAACCTGAGAAAATTGCTAATACTAATCCCCTAGCAAGAGTAGTGTTTTGTTGAATCTACACTGGATCGGAATCGTGGCCCACTGAGGGGATCCAGCGGGTAGGTGAGTTGTTGAATCTACCACCGGATTGGAATTGCCACCACTGAGGAGGTCCGGTACTAACGTGGTGTATGAAGTGCACGTTGTGGTGCTTGGTGATCCTGCGGCGGCACAGCGCGCACGCCATGAGCGGCGCCAGCGCGCGGTGGTGCTCGCCGCACAGCGGGATGGTGTGCAGCCCCGGGTAGTCGCACTTCAGCTTCAGCTGCAACCACAACCCACACTTTTTTTAATGAGATTTTATGACCTGGTAACCAAGACCTTTAAGTCAAGTCCTTTTTTAATTTATATTCTTTTTTTTTTATGAAAAATAATAATATGGATTGAAATGTAATTTTTTTTATTGCTTAGATGGGTGGACGAACTCACAGCCCACCTGGTGTTAAGTGGTTAATTGAGCCCATAGACATCCACAACGTAAATGCGCCACCCACCTTGAGATATAAGTTCTAAAGTCTCAAGTATAGTTACAAATGAAATGAAATGAAGATGATTAATTTGACACATTAATCAACAAAGATGATATGGTATGAAATATAATATCAGTCTAATCTCATTTACTGAGATTTTTTCAGTGGACATTTTGGAGGATCCCGAGAAGTTACGTCCAGCGGCTTTGTTTTATTTTTCCACATTTGTTCACTTTCACAGATATTAGACAGTTAATAAACTACCGTTATTACTCATTTAAACCTAAAGAAACACTAAATAGACAAAATAAAACAAATCACACTCCTTCACTCCTCCCCGCCAAAAAGTCCACAACCTGCCCTCGTGTACCTAGACTAACGTGTGCGGCCATCGGTTACCCGACCTTTTAGTGTTACTTTATCCTTAGTAATCCTTTTTTTTATTGCCCTTGTAGGCAGACGAGCATACGGCCCACCTGATGGTGAGTGGTTACCGTCGCCCATGGACTTCAGCAATACCAGGGGCAGAGCCAAGCCGCTGCCTACCGCAATCCTCCTCTCGGTTCAACAACAGAAATTTGTTGATAATTCAATAAACTTTTGGCATTTTCATACTGTAATGATCACTGTGTAATAAAAATCAAACCTGCAAAATTTTAATTTGCGTAATTACTAGTGGTAGGACCTCTTGTGAGACCGCGCGGGTGGGTACCACCACCCAACCTATTTCTGCCGTGAAGCAGTAATGCGTTTCGGTTTGAAGGGCGGGGTAGCCGTTGTAACGATACTTGAGACCTTAGAACTTATATTTCAAGGTGGGTGGCGTATTTACGTCGTAGATGTCCATGGGCTCCAGTAACCACTTAACAACAGGTGGGCTGTGAGCTCGTGCACTCATCGTAGCAATAAAAAAAAGGGACTGACCACTTTGTTGACACTGCTCCTCATTTTGATGAGCCACTTCCTGCGTATGGAGTGGTCCGCGGGCGCCGCGCACCCCTCCGTGTGGCACAGCGCCTCCCGGCCGGCTCCGAGCCCTGAGCTCTCCTCATCCGACTCCTCGTCTAAAGGGGGGCTCACCGGCTTCTCAGATTGTCTGGGAAGTGTACATGCACCATTAAGTCTGGAGAGTCAAGTAAGGGAGTTACAATCAACAATACAATCGAACAGAATGCGTACGTTCTTATGTATTTAGGAATAAGGGCGAAATTTTTTAATTATTCTAAATCAACAACGAAAATTATATTCGACAAATGTGAACAATGACGTCACTATTTAAGAAAACGTGATCTCTGTGTAGCGTACAAATTAAACGCCTACAAGTTTCTCTTTTACTTCTGAACAAGTTTTAAGTTCTCACCCATAGATGTAACTAACATATCTTACGATGTCACATACCGCTACATTGAGACACGAGTTGAGGTCGAAAAAGGTAAAGTTAAGTGGTAGACCGCGACTTGGCTGTGTCCAGGACACTGCTGATATCGGTCGATGACCACTTATCATCAAGTCGGTGGTACGTTAATCTAGAATTTTTGATAATACTTAAAGAAACAGGTACTTTCGGTAGGCAGCGGCTCGGCCCTGCCCCTGGCATTGCTGAAGTCCATGGGCAACACTAACCACTCACCATCATCAGATGGGCCGTATGCTCGTCAGCCTACACAGGCAATAAAAAAAACAGCTGCATAAGAAACTTACGTGTTGTTGGGCGATGGTAAGGGGTTCGTATCGAGCTGCTTCCCGGGGGGTCGCTTACGATACGAGGGGCAGTTAGCTCGCCGGTCGACGTGCCTGTAGCAAGCGTCGCATAGACAGCTGTCTATCGTCAGCTTCTCTTCATCTGATGAGATTATTAATCACTACATAGTAAAAAACGAAGTCGCTTTCCCTGTCCCTATATCCCTATGTATGCTTAAATCTTTAAAACTACGCAACGGATTTTGATGCGGTTTTTGAAGTTATACTTCTTTAAGCGCGTTATAAAAAATTGATGTGAGTAACAGAATTATATGTTATATTAACAGAACACAAAATTAACAGAATGACGTTGCCCACTAAATCGCTCATTACAATACGACCGACGTAACTTGGCGAGTCTGAATATAGCCGCAGGTGAACTTTCCGAACCGTACCGAGAATTACCGAATTTATACGATGTCAATAAAAGGGATGTCCAATATGCGTGTTTGAGGATGTTGTTTAATCGATTTTTTCTCAAATTGATTAAAATTTAAATAAATAAAAAAGTATAACTTCTTACGCGCGTACATAAGTACACGCACCCTTTTTTTTAATAAATAGAGTGATTGAAGAGGAAGGTTTATGTGTATAATAACATCCATTAAATAGTGGAGAAATCAATAATAAATTACAGTTTCCAAAGCGAGGCGAGGGCGGGTCGCTAGTTGCTAATAAATTATCAAAGAATTAAGACTAGATTATCTGTGAAAGCACACATAATGGATGAGTAAATCACAATTGGGCATCTCATGTGTATCCGATCCCAAAGCTATGATTTCATACTACATAAATACAACATAATTCGTCTTTAAATATTTTGTTATTTTAAAACATTTAAAACTATGATCATATTCTTTTACTTTTGAGCTTTTAATCATGTCGAGACTTATTATCTCAAAAATAAACTTTGTGGTTTCATATTGTGTTTATGGGAGCTTCAAAAGCTTGTTATAAGAAGACTACCCAATTGTTGTATTCATAATAATTCAAATTCACTAATAAGCTTATAGGAGCTTCAAAAGCTCGTTATAAGAAGACTACCTAATTGTTTTATTCATAAGTTTAAAAACATAGATTTTGTTGTTGAAGTACATACGCTTTCACATATGCTTTTAAATCCTTGTGACATTTATCAACGATTCGGAACTTAAATTAAGTGCTGAAAAGCAACAGCAATAATCTCAGTTTTCTCTTTATTTTATATATACTTGACACACAAAACATAAAAATTAAATTATTATATCAGTACAATAAAAATTACTTGAACTGGAAGAAACTATTCTGAATTACAAAGCTCCGATACAAGATAATTTGTTCGTAGATTGGCCGTGTGGATAATAAATTTTTGTATACGTACTTTCGTCGTTAACTGTCTAATAAGTCCTCGCTTATTAAGGTGCTTTTCGTTTTAATTTTGAAATTAGTTCAGTTTCAAATTCAAAATATCCCAACTCACTTTATTATAATACATTATTCCCCAGATATAAACCAGAGAACGAGACGTGATGTAAAAGTTTTGTAGGAGATAAATAACTAATGAATTTACTTTTATTTCTGCCATTTATCGAATGTATATTGTATTTATTATTTTAAGCATTGTATATGTACTTTATTTTTTAATACTCATGGTTTTTCGTTCGACGTTCGATAGAGCTAAAACGATGGAAACACTTATTAAAAGTCGTCTTATGACGAGCTTATAAAGCTCTGATAACAGTTTACGGAATATGATCGAAGGGTGTATCGTGACATTACTGATCGCTACGGACGATAACACATAAACGGCGATGCCTTTTTTAAAATGTTCTTACATCACACGTATTGGAACTGAAATTCGGCAGAGGATTTAGCTTTCCTATGCGGCTTAAAAAAAAAACATTAAACGCGTAATGTATTATATAGTTTCTGCTTAACAACCTTAGAACACGGAGACAAATATATTTTGTTGTTAAAACAATATTTAAATAAATAATAGTTTAAAAAAAAAAAACGCTTTTGTAGAAAATCCAACTAAAAAATAGAAAATAAATTTTAATATATTTCAATTAAAAATAGTGTAAGAAAAAACGATTTTATTGTAAAAAAGCGTGGGATGCTTTTCATGATATTATCAAAATAACTCTATTACTCTATATCTGTTCATAAAATATTTATAACTACTGATACCATGCACCCCACGCTTTTTTAACAATAAAACAATTTTTTCTTACACTATATTTCATTCAAATTAATTAAAATTTATATTCTATTTTTTAGTTGGATTTTCTATAAAAGAGTATTTTGTTAGTTTTTTTAAACTATTACTTATTTTTCATTTTTTAGTTGAATTTCAATTTTTTATATATATTTTTTTAATATTGCATTGTCGTTGGTACTTGATACCAAATTTCGAATCAATCCGACGTTTTGAAAGGGATCAAAATCATGTTCAAAGATTCCGTTACATACTTACATATATACGTCTGAAGCTAATGAAAGCGTATTAAAAAAGTTACTTACTGTCCAATATTTTCTTCTGTCGATCGGAGCTCTTGATTTGCGCGATATGACAGGGCGTGTCGAACAGTCCAAACTTGCCGCCGCAGTAGAAGCACTGGTCCTGGCACAGACGACCAGGGTGGATGCTAAACGAGGACGCCTTCTCCGGTATCACCAGATTCAGAGTCTCCTTTGGCTCTGCCGGCTCGGGTATCGCTTCTGCATCTATTTCGTTATAAAATTGACACGTACAAATTTCTGAATCCCCTGAATATCGCGCGGTACCTGATGTCGTGGAACCGATTCCAACTTCTTTCATGAAGCTAGTTTCAGAAGCATTGGCTCAATGCTGTTTCTACCCTGGTTTTTTTTCCTAAGCTGATAAGCCTTGAGAGGCTATATCAGCGTAACCTTAATTAGTAGGTGAGCTCACGGGGCTCAAACCTGACGACGTTGCTAACACGAACTCTAGCAAGAGTCGTGCTTCGCAGAATCTATGCGACCCACTGAGAAGATCCGGCGAGAAACTCAGTGGGCTGTGTCTGAGAGTTAATTTTCTCGTGGAGCACTTGAGGTACCTAAAAGCACCGTTAGTGGATCGGGAGGATCCGAAATGACGTGTTTGGGGCGACGTCGACTGCTTTCCATTCTGTCTACCCTGTAAGCTGCATACTAAGCGCTAGAAACGAGCGTTCGTAATACAACACCGGAAAGTATCAACTAAAATCTATATTTCTGTGTTTTAATAATTATTCGAGAATACAAAGTGTTACTTATGAATATTGGTAACGTCCCACCTAAAGTGAAAAATTGCTTTTAGATTGTTTATTAGGCTCGTGCAACTTTTTTGGACGATTTTAAGAACGTGCTGGAGAACAATAGTTTCAATAAATAGACTTGTCAAATTACCGGACTGTCAGTAAGGAATGCGTAAACGCATTTCTTTGTTATATGAAAAACAGTAAAACACAGGTGTAATTATTAAGATATGAAAAAAAAAAATTTACCACAGAAAAGTTTGAAAGGCATGATATTAGTAAATGATTTAAGACTCCGACTCTGAATTTAAGTCTTAATATTAATTACTTAATAAATTTAATATTAATTATTTAATAATTATTTCATAATTTAAGCACGATACGTAAATGACCTTGCGTTTTCAATGGGCTCCAAAAACATAATATTAAATAATTCAGATCAACAATAATACTTTCATAAGACAAACTCGTTTTGATTTAGTAGGCTATCGTATTAATTCAACTTTATACATTTTTGTTTTTAAAGTTTATTAATAATTTATTTGAGAGATGATTTGTTGTTAAGTCGAAATTTTCATGCATATTTCCACCAGTTGTGTTAGTAAGATATTGAAAAAGCTACCGTGTATCCTTCAGTTAAGGTTTAGTAAGCAATTCCGATGTATCTATCTATAAGCCATTCGACATAATCGAACGATACCCAAAAATTATTTCATGTAGCTTTTTCATAATGGCCACGATCAAAGTTTATATAGCCTGTAGTAATAATATATCTATTGGCGTACATAAAGTCTGATCTGGCGATGATTTTCAATTATTAAGTGCAAAGCAGTCAATGGGAGAATTTTTCCTAAATTTTCGGTTTTCTAATTAAATAATTCTATATATATATATAAATGAATTGCTGCTCGTTAGTCTCGCTAAAACCAGAGAACGGCTGGACCGATTTGGCTAATTTTGGTCTTGAATTATTTGTGGAAGTCTAGAGAAGCTTTAAAACAAGATAAATATGAAAATGCTCGGAATTAAATAATAATTTTGTTTTTCCTTTAATGTGTCCCTCAAAAATTTAGGTCTTTTATTTATCGATTGAGGTACTACGAAGTCTGCCGGGTCAGCTAGTATATTATAATCATTGCATGATTAGGGTTTACGATTAAATATTAGTTTCCAACATTTAAACTTAATTTTATTGGTTTTCTTTACTCCACGAGTTCTGAAAATCGAAGGCAGCTGAGGGACTGTACGAGCGACCTTTGACCAAACGTGAGCAAATAAATAATGATCACATTGAAAATGATGGGAAAAAAGTTTGGTTAAAATAGTTTTCCATCACTTCAGAACATTTGAGGATGAGATTTTTGACTCGGGACCTATCGAACACCGGACAGATAATATGTGTGTGTGATTTAAAAAAATATAATTAAAGTTTAAGTCTAGAATCTGTGTTTACACAAATCTAAGTCTCGACCTCCTAACTATAGTTTGTATATCAAAATTATTTAAATTGCCCAAGAAATTGTAGCATTGTACCATATTTCGAGTATAACTAAAATATTAATAATAAATATATCGCATTTTCAATTTTATACTAAAATTTATACTAAATAAATATTGTAAATAAGTTTTATGTTTTGGAAGATGAAAAAGGCTTCCAATTATAATGTCGTCCTAGAGAATTGTTACTCTAATGTCCTATTAGGCTCTACTTTGGAAACATAGCTACTTAAAATCGTACTTATATGAAAGAACTGCCTAAACATAAGAGATATGATATATCATTTGCAATCATTGAATTGTTTGCACTTAATAAATTTGAAGGACGGTGTTTTGGGTGAGTTTTGAGTACCACACACCATGGTTGTTAAGACGATTACTGTAATGTGACTTTCTGTGCCCACCATCAATGACTGCGCCCGGGATGCCCTGAGAACAAAATTAAATCTAATATTAACTAACGTGTACTGAAATTCTGGAATTATGTATATATATAAAAATGAATTGCTGTTCGTTAGTCTCGCTAAAACTCGAGAACGGCTGGATCGATTTGGCTAATTTTGGTCTGGAATTATTTGTGGAAGTCCAGAGAAGGTTTAAAAGGTAGATAAATATGAAAATGCTCGGAATTAAATAAGTACTTTGTTTTCCCTTTGATGTGTCCCCCGTCGGACTTATATCTCAAGATGGGTGGCGCATTTACGTTGTAGATGTCTATGGGCTCCAGTAACCACTTAACACCAGGTGGGCTGTGAGCTCGTCCACCCATCTAAGCAATATTTGAAATGGCATTCACAGAAAACAGGATTTGCTCCTTGCAAATCTAACTTTTTTTATTATTTTTTTATAGCTTGTGCAATGTGCCTTTATAACCTGGTGTTAAGTGGTTACTGGAACCCATAGACATCTACGACGTAAATGCGTCACCCACCTTGAGATATATAAGTTCTAAGGTCTCAAGTATAGTTAAAGTTACAATCTAAAAGGTATAGGGACGAAGTTGTGCTAAGAACAAGAAGATAAGTATATTATTTCTTTGGTTGATAGTGAACGAGAAGTCAAGCCAACTTGATGTTAAGCGAGACTATAGAAATGACAACCTGAATTGTGTTGCCCACTAGGAAACCGATATTTACTTCCTATATTAAAATTACATACGAAAATAGTTCAGGTACATAATATACTATATAATATCATATATATAATTTGCGTAAATACTGGTGGTAGGACCTCTTGCGGGTCCGCGCGGGTAGGTACCACTACCCCGCCTATTTCTACCGTGAAGCAGTAATGCGTTTCGGTTTGAAGGGCGGGGCAGTCGTTGTAACTATACTGAGACCTTAGAACTGATATCTCAAGGTGGATGGCGCATTTACGTTGTAGATGCCTATGGGCTCCAGTAACCACTCAACACCAGGAGGGCTGTGAGCTCCTATCTAATCTACCCTATCTAAGCACCTAGCCACCTATCTAAGCAATAAAAAAATAAATAAAAAAAATTGATTTGGAAGGAGCAAATCCTGTTTTCTGTGAATGCCATTTCAAATAGAAACTTTTTGTTTTCGATGAGTGAGAATACTTATCGTTAGTATCTACATCTTACGAGTATTTTATCAGATACTAGTTATTATGGAAGAAAAATGACCTTGAAATTATTACCTAAGCGTTAATGACTCGATCGTTACATAAATTAAATAATGAGATTGAGAATAGTTTTGTGGTTACCTCGCGTCTCTCGATGGTGTAATACGCGTCGTCTTCGGCGGCCGCGTCCCCGACCTCCGGCGCTGGTTTCCCAGTCCTGTATTTGCTCTTCTGGAAGGTCATCTTCAGCGAGCTCCTCTGCTTCTTCTTCTCCCGCTCGCCGGACCCTCGGTTCAGTTTTATCACAGTCTTCAGAGTTCCGGTGTAGTCTCCGGATTTGGCGGACTTGCTTTTATGCACGAGGCCGCCGAAGCTGGTTCCGTAGATGCGTTCCTTCTCCCTCAGCTTCTCGATCTTGGCTTCCTTGGCCGCTTTGTGGGTGAGGAGGCCGAGCGTCCTTAGAACGTATTCTTTGTGTCGCTTCGTCTCCGGGGTCTCGTTGAAGACGTTGCTCGGCCCAGGTTGACAGTCGAGCTTGGCGGGTGTGTTGAGCGCGGGCTTTGGTTCATCGATGGGATCAGCTTTCGCGTCGTTCGTACAGTTTCTCAACGCGTACTCTTTAGGTTTCGTTGCGTCTGCTTTGATCTCCTCGGTCTCCATTTCAGCATCAGCCCCCTCCAACTGTTCGTTTTCCTTCGAGCCCTTCCTCAACGCGTATTCTTTGCGTTTTTTAGTTTCAGCCTCTTGACTAATGTTACTAGGACCCGCTTCAGATTCTGTAGACACTCGCGTCGTTTTACCAACTGCGGGCGTTTTGATGTCAGTGTCAGTGACTACGTCAGCTTTGTCCTCGGTGGAAACTTCTGGTTTCACGTCAGCGTCACTTTTGTCGTCACTCGTTACGGGAATTGCTGCTTCGGTTACAGTTTCAACTATCGGTATATCGACTTTCGCGACGTCGACGACGCTATCGAGCTTTGAGACTTCAGAAGTCAAAGTTGTATCATCTGGTGTAGTCTTGATGTTTGCCAATGGAGGAGGACAGGCTTCCGTCTCCACGGGGGTGCTTTCAGGGGATTTAATGGCGACCGGAGTGGACGAGATGGACACTGCAGGCGCAACATTAACAACGGGCATTGCCTTGATTCTTTCAATAGTAGCCATCTTATCATCGTCATTAAGCTCCGCGGACTTCAAAGGCAAGCTTTCGGTAGTTTTACGCTTCTGTTGTTTCTGTAGGTCGCTGCTGTGTTTAATGTCGAGCACGCGAGGAGTTATGGAGATCTGAGTGGAATCGAGCACAACTCCGCCGACCAGACCCGCCGTGTTGGCGTGCAGGGTCGCGAACTGATGCAGGTCCACTTGTGCGGGCGCTGGCTTCTCGACAGATTTTCTAAGTTCAGTCAAAGTTACATCTTTGCCTAATGACTTCTCAAATATACTGATAGCATCCGATTCTTTAGAATGGTTAGAGCTGGTCGATTCCTTCCGCGCGCTCACGCTATTCCTCTTGATGAGGGTGACCGAGTTCGGAAGGTCGACGTCAATAGATTTCCGAACTTGATCTCGTTTTACTATTGAAATGGCCGAGTTATTTTCGAAGCAGCTCAATACGTTTTCTTTTTCAAATGTTTTTTCAGGGGATCTCACTGACTGAATGTCTTTTAGGGGCTTCATGTCGACCCCGGATTTAGGTATCAGGACTACATCGCTAGTCACCATCACGGGCTTGGAATCGCTAGATTTCGATTCTGACTCGAGTCTCTGTCTTCTCTTATCGAACTCTTCAAATTCCTTCAGTCTGTCCATTAGTTTATCTATGCTGGCGAACGTTTTGTATGTAATTTCGTGTCTACTGTTCTCTGGTTTTTCAACTGGATCCTCTTCATAATGCAGTCTGATGGTTTCGCTGTCGTCGATCTTCGACGGCGTGTTCTCGTTAGTCAGCGAAGTCAAAAGATCGTTCTTGACCGGAGTTTCAGGAGCTTTATTGGTATTTTCTTCAACACTAGCCGTCTTATTGAGACCGTAGAAGGACGATGCAGGCTTGACCTGCATCCCGTCTGCTGGTGTCTCAACGGCAGGAGTGGCTTCGTGATCCTGGCCTATGTTCTCATCCAGATTATTGATGAGGTCATCTATCTCTTTGGAGAGAGACTCAAGCGTCTCTTGCTTATCTTCAGAGTTGTTGGTCACTGTGCTCGTGATGCAGTTCTTGTTGGGGTCTGGCCTTGAAGCGGCGGCTGCTTTTCTCCCTCTCCTTGCCCTCTTAATGTTCTTTGTGATTTCCTTTGAGTTTAAAGTCTTGGACATACTATTCAATATACTACTACGGGCCTCCAAAAGCGTAATGTTTTCAGTCTTCATCAGAAGTTTATCTTCTATTTCTGATGCATTTAAACCATCTAAATTTAACCTATTACTATTGTTGTTGTCAGAATCTAGAGATGTACTCCTTTTTAAGCACAACTTCTTTTTTTTCTTTTGATTAGAGATGCAACTAGTTTCTGCATCAAGTTTAACATCATTAATTTTTTCAACATTAACGGAAGGCACTTTTTCAATAGTCGAGATCTGTACATTACTTTCAATATCTATATCTAGGTCAGTCTTAGATTTATCTAGTTTTTTGCTGAGCTCCTTGCCACCGTCTGTATCATTCAGTGGCTCACTGAGGCTCATGTCTGATTCAGTATTGTCTGAGCATTTAGAGATCTCACTCCCGTCTCGGGAGCAGGACCGTCCCCTTTTTAGCTTCATGCATTCATCACTTACATCAGCTGAGTCGGAGGCTTTGGAATCTGAGAGCAATCTCCGTCGTTTCTTCTGTTCCTTCATGACAACCTCATTTAAAAGATTGCTTTTGACTTTTCTAGGCTTCCCACTTCGCAGGTTCTTGCCTTCAAAGACTGAAGGGCTATTGCTTCGTTCAGAGCGCATTGAGTATGGACTAGTGCGAGGCCCGAGGGCTAAGCTGTTAGGAGTGTCACTCAGCATTGTTTTCATCATGGCCAAATCCGAGCTAAGTCTCTGTCTCCTGCCTGCTGTTTTCGGACTTGAGGATCTAGAACCAGGAGTGATGTCGTCCAGAGGTTCCTTTTTAATTTCTGATGCTGGGATCAGCGGGACGGCTTCTTTATCTTGAGAATTTTCAGGTTCTAGTTTAACAGCCGCTGTGGCTTTTCTACCTCGAGTGATTGTTCTTTTAATAATTTTCTTGACTTTTTCTTTAGTCCCTAGGACTTTCTTACTCCTTAAAGTCTTTCTGATGCCGAGTGGCCTCTTCTTAATTATTGCTTTTGGTTTATTTACAGGTTTCTTGGTTTCTTTGGACGTTTTAGGCTCATCTTGGCCAAGCTTGGTTTTGTCATCCTCAGTTGGGTCAGATGCCTTTTTGCGGGCCCTCGTCTTAGGTTCTATCACTGTTTCCTCATCAATACTCTTGTCCTGTTCATCTTTAGTTTGCTTAGTTTTCATGATGGAATGTGTATTGGGAGATATTCCCGTTCTCCCGACATTAGGTAGATGTTGATTGTCTTTGTTTTTATTGGTCGATCTGAGAGTGACCGACGAGATGCCCCTAGGTTTTTTTTTACCGGACTCTTCAATTTGAAGATTATTTGTATCTGTACTTAGACTGTGTTCTTCTGTTACCTCTTCAGAGCAGGAATCACAGTCGTTTTCAATTTTACTTACAAAATTGCTTGAATTTTGCTCTACTGACTGCTCACTGTTTGTGCTAGGATGAATTTCTGCCATAACACGCCTCCATAATATGCCATCTGGACCTGAAAAAGACAAATATAACTAATTAAGTACCACTACACCCCCCAAAACAAGCAACGTGGTAATAAATATAAGTGAATTACTTTAGCAAATTATTCTTGTTTTTCTTTTATATATCATTTAAAAAAAAATATTATTAAATCAAATACATAATTCTCACATATATAGGTCTAAATTATCTCATTTTTTGTTCCGATTCACTTAAAAATCGTATCCACAAATCTTCGTAAACAAAAGCGAACACACAGTAATCAACAAGTTCGCGCATTAATTTGATGTTATTTCTATTATATATAAAGGACTATTTTGCCATATTTCGGATGACAAAAGAACTATATAGAGCATTAACTAACAGAATATCTGTTTACATGTACAGTTGCATAGAAATTCGCAGCGGAAAACTCATGAAAAACTTGTATGTTTTGGTGGTGAAACGAAGCGACAGCTAACGCCACCTACAGCTGACCCAGTGCGTGTGCGTCGAACGAACGAAAGCACCAAATCATTTCCCTAGCCGTGGCGCACCTCTGCTATGTCCTCACAAAATACTCACAATTTATCCGATGGAATCTCGAAAAACCACAATAAACAGTTATTTACATACACAATGCACCATAATATGCGAAAAAGTTCAATAAAAACGCGCAATTAAACTTAGAAAACGATTTTTGAAAAGCACGAATGTCTGCAGGCGTCCGCCATAATGTTTCCTTCGAAACGAATAATATAGTTCTTATTGCTCTTGTAGCAATTCGCTCTATTCGCTATTCAAAATGGCGACCGTATTACGAACACACTCCGCGTTTGCGCGACTTTTAGTCGGAAAAAATGGACGAATCTTGAACAACTCACTTGATTTGGGTGCAAAATTATTGCCGGAATCACAATTGGTAATTATTTTATTGTATTTTCACTCGCGTCGCGTCGTAATGTCGCTTTGACCACGACATGTGACAGTACTATGGGTGTACAACCTACCGCGCAAGTTTCTTTAACATTTTTTTGATTGATTAATTTCAGTGTGACGTTGATTAATGATTAGCATTTATGCTCAAATATATTTAACATGTTTAAAATGGTTATTATTTCACTTATATGGATGGAATAGAGAAAAAAACCGTAACCTTTTAAAATCATTTCTATTAAAAACCCATGTCTTTGTTTCAGGCACTATCTTCAAAACATTACTCTAGTTACGGAAAATCACCGTTTGTGCGTAAAATCAAAGAGCAATATAATTATGAAATAGAAAAGAATCCGCCAGAATGGGAATACGTCAAACGTTTGCTGCCGTTTACTACTATACCTAAGATAATTCCCAAAGATAGTTATCCTTCAGGATGGGTCCCCCCTAAAGAAGAGGCGTTAAACCATCCATACTTTTTATCAAGAACAAAAAATGCTGAGCTACCTATCTATTTAAAGATTACTTACAGGGGAATGCGTAAAATATCCATAATAAGGAAAATTGAAGGCGACATATGGCTTTTGAACGATGAAATCAAACAATATTTAAAACAGAAGAACAAGAGATACGTAGAAACTAGAGTCCATGAAGTTGCGCGGTTGATTGAAACTAAAGGGGATTATGTAAACGATTTACGAGAATGGGCCCTATCCAAGGGTTTTTAAATGTAGTTTTTACTTAATAGCCAATGTTGGTAATTCCTAATAAATTTTTTAGTGTAAAAATATTTTTGTTTTAATGATCTTTGTAAATATATTGAATCAGTCATTAAAATAAACGATAAATATGTTTAATCTTCAAAACTATAATTTAAAAAAATTATCTATTTTTGTAACATCTGGCGTAGGTTAGTCCCATATCTTAAAATATGATGTCACAATTTTAATTGCTTTGGAGAAACTTAATGATTAATATAAAGTTCAGCAAAACTACATTAGGCGAACCCAATTCACAATAGGCGGGCTTCGTCTACTTATGACAACGACAATAAAAAATCAGTGCCACTATTAATTTGTAATAAAGCTTTTTTAATGTATTATTCATATTCTACAATTATAATTCGACTTCGAAATTTTATGCACTACCTATGAATACAGTGAATTATGAAAATAACCTAAAACGTCTTGAATGAATAGTGTTTATTTGATGTAACATCTAAAATTTTATATAGACGAAAAATTTTAACAAATTTAAAATTACTTAAAAATATCACTCAATATTTCCCGTCGTGAACGAAACTTGTTCGAAGGGGTGTACGCGGCATGAAGTTTATTTCGTTTGGCCGCCACCAGAGGCGCTGGCGACGGCGGAAGGTTTAACCTACGTAGCTATATAACATCCGCCCGCGGTCTCGGGGCCTCTCCACCACGATATTTTTACTTTGCATCCCACTCTTTGTTGCTAACAACTTTTCTGTCCTCTAAAACAGATATTCGATCGCAACTTATCACTTATTTCACACGAAACACACATTTAGTATTGTTAGGTTAATTTTTATCATTAAGTTTATTACGAAACTTCAAAACGTTCGTTTTTGCGTAATTACGTTTTATTGTTAGAAACTTTACAAATATGTGAATTACCTACGAGAAGTGATCGGGAATCGATACGTTTACGGCATGGTTACGTAATATCGTTTAGGTATCGACGTATGTATATTGAATTAGCCATGTTGTATCTATATACATAAAATATATACAGAACATAAATTTCAAGGCCATTTCAGTGCCACGTGTCATTTATATTGCATAATCTTTAAATTACAGAAGACAGGAGCGCTTAAAACCTTTTATTAGTAGGTGAAATGTTGAACTTATATGAATATATTTCGTTACCGGCTATTAAAATTTATTACTTGTATCAATTATAAGGTAGGTAGTGTAAAATACAAAATTAATGCCTTTTTTAATTGTTTTTTTTGCAACATCAGCCGGTTTAATGACTAAATAAAATACATTTAGGTTTTGGATTACGGAAGTTGAGATAAAAATGAAGTGAACTGGCTTGGCTGATAACAAATTTCCTGTAGGTACTTAGGTACTTAACATATCGAAATATCGTATACATTTATGTAATATAAATTAAATAATAGGCCATTGACATGATATGTTTTCACTTATGCTTTAAAAAAAAAACAAAATAAGTAGACTTAGTAGATTTTTAATTTTTTAACACGATTAGATGACATTATGAATAATTATTCTTATTGTATGTTTATAATAATTGCAAAGTACTCCTACGTGCCTACCTACCTACTTATATTTGTTTTTTTTTTTTGACTTTCGTTGATAATTTACTAAATTTTATTAAACTTTTAGGTACAATACTAAATACCTACGTCAACGTTAAGACAACTATAAACGTTCGGTGGGTAATTATCATTTAGAAAATTGCAACAGACTGCATTCACAAACGTCAACATTTAATAGGAATTGCTTTCAAAGAAGAATTGATCTATATAACCTATGTATGTGCGATTACTAACATTATTCACATTCTTCAGTATTACGCAACATGAAACTGTGTACTACAACTAGGCATTGATAAATATACGTCGTAGTGTTAAATCTTGTCACAAGTTAAATGAATATTTATAATAATCTATTCTGAAATATCGATCGATTTCTTTGACGATTCTTAAACGTGGAATAAATACCAAAATAATACCTTTAATTGGCTTATGTTTGGTGTCGTCATATTTGTACGCTTTGTTTTTTTAAGAATAACTGTTTGTTTTCGATTTAAAAAAAAAAAATGAAACAATTTCATTAGGAATGAATGAATATTAAATTCAAATTCAATTACTGAAATGAACTATTGATCGTCATTTCCAATGTACAGTACGACGAGTGTTTGGAGTCATGGTCTAGACGGCTGGCCGATCCTTCGGCTGGTCGTAGGACCGTCGAGGCGATTCGCCCGGTTCTTGTGAACTGGGTGAATCGTGACAGAGGACGCCTCACTTTCCGGCTCACGCAGGTGCTCACTGGGCATGGTTGCTTCGGTGAGTTCCTGCACCGGATCGGAGCCGAGCCGACGGCAGAGTGCCACCATTGTGGTTGCGACTTGGACACGGCGGAGCACACGCTCGTCGCCTGCCCCGCATGGGAGGGGTGGCGCCGTGTCCTCGTCGCAAAAATAGGAAACGACTTGTCGTTGCCGAGTGTTGTGGCATCGATGCTCGGTGACGACGAGTCGTGGAAGGCGATGCTCGACTTCTGCGAGTGCACCATCTCGCAGAAGGAGGCGGCGGGGCGCGTGAGAGACGCACAGGCCCGCCGCCGTCGAGCGGGGGCCAGGGAGGCGGATATCGCCCAAGCCCTGGCCCTCTAAGTGTTTCGGGTCCCCTCACATGTCGGCCTGGGGACCGGCGAAGGGGGCCTAAGAAGACGACGTGCAAGCTGCTCTGCACGCGTTTTATGCATGAGCATCCGGGTGATGGAAGGCCGGCTATCCTCAACCCACGCTGGTTCTGACCCAGCGGGGTATTCCGTAGGATAGACCATTCTAACCGGCGCCATCTAGGCGGGCTTCGGATAGCCTGCCGACCGAGAGGGCTGGTGGTCGTGGCGCCGACGACCGCCAGTCCGGCGTCCCGAGGGGGAGGGTGATGGGAGAGATGTGCTCCGCACTAAACGCTTCACTTTCCCCCCTTTGCCTTTTCATGAGTTTTGTCTCATGCGAGGTTTGGACGTTGGTTGTTGAGAGACAGGAGGTTTTAGTCGGTTCGACTCCGACATGCCCCGCCCTCCATCCCCAGTGAAGGGCACGACGAGTGTTTGTTTCTCAACGATATCAATTCACAGACTTTTTCGTATATCTAAATTGTATGTTAAAGTTCTTTTTAATATAAATGCATGTGTGTTATGAAATTTAAGCCTATCTTTCTTTTATTAGAACACGTATCCTATCCAAAACAATTAGGTACGATACAAAGCATATTCGGACCAACGGAGGTCGCAATATCACCGCTAGTAGAAAAAATCCTGTAGTTTATTGTGGTATCGAAGTCAATTCCAGCTTCATCAAGGTACTTGGGCGTGTGGGTCGGGAGGCAGATGCTCACTAAAGTTAGGCAGGTCAAGGGCCCCTGTTTCAAGAATGCCTATATACGAAGTATTTGACAATGAACAACAACATTTTTACTTTTATTTTTTAATTTTTTATTGCTTAGATGGGTGGACGAGTTCACAGCCCACCTGGTGTTAAGTGGTTACTGGAGCCCATAGATATCTACAACGTAAATGCGCAACCCACCTTGAGATATAAGTTCTAAGGTCTCAGTATGGTTACACCGGCTGCCCCACCCTTCAAACCGAAACGCATTATTGCTTCACGGCAGAAATAGGCGGGGTAGTGGTACCTACCCGTGCGGACTCACAAGACGTCCTAAAGAGTGCCGTTTATTGTAAACGTTCTGCAAACCGATTGCGTTCTTGTCGCCGCGAAACACTGATGCGAGTCATCAAGGGTAGGGTAGCTGCTTCTTTACGAATTTTCAAACTCTAAGTTGAGGTTTCAGATGTGGTGCGAACGACAGACCGGGCTCCACGCATGTTTTGCAATAAAAATAGATAGGAAGGTTGGTCGTACCCGTCTGAGCTTGCAGTAATTACGTAAATTTACTAGTCGTCTTGTGAGCCCTCACAGGTACCTAATCTTCTTTTTCTCCATCTTATCCCACTAGGTGGGGTCGGCACAGCTAATTTTTCTCTTCCATTCTCTTCTATCAGCCGTCATCTCAACACTCACTCCTCTCTCTCTCTCATATCGTCATTCACACACTGCATCCATGTCTTCTTCGGTCGACCTCTTCCCCTCTACCTTGCACTACCATTTCCATACATCTCCTAATCACATGCATCTTCTCTCTCACAGGTACCTAATAATAATACTAAACTAATCACCCTATTTCTGCTGCGAAGCATTCAATTTGAATGGTGGGACAGCCGTTGTACTATTAAACTGAGACTTAGACTTACTATCAAACTCATGTCTCAAGGTGGGTGGCGGTATTTACGTTGTTGATGTCCCCGGACTCCGGTTACCACTTAACACCATGTACGCTGAACTCGTTAAACCATTTATAAAAAAAAAATGGCGTTTTTGTTATCTTTTCTATTTTACTTTTTTTAAATGGCAATTTAATTCCTGTTTAGTAATATCTGAACAGACCAAACGGTACAGCTCACCTGTCCAGGTGAAAAGCCACCGGGCCCCCAGTAATCCTTCTATCATAAAGAAAATATTACGGGTGGTTTATTTTTTATTTTTTTTATTGCCTTTGTAGGCAGACGACGAGCATACAGCCCACCTGATGGTAAGTGGTCACCGTCGCTCATGGTCGTCAGCAATGCCAGGGGCAGAGCCAAGCCGCTGCCTACCATCTTTGAATCTTCTGAATCTTCTGTCTCAAGGTGATGGACTAACATTAAGGGGGACAATGAGTACATTCAACCTATTATGGCCTCAGAAAAGCACATAATTTCGACTTCGAAGCTTTGCAAACATACATCGGAGGTGAACTTTGAAATACATTCAAGGAGCTACTGCTTTTGCCACTATGTATTTTTACAGTTCAGAGATACTAGTTGGCTCCGAAACAAAACTAATTAAAGACCATTGTAAGCTTTTCGCTTTCAGATAATGAGCTTGTCCATTGACAAGTTTTCAACTCCCCACTATCTTGTTCATTATGATTTCGATTAAAAATACATTAGTATTAATTAAATTCCTTAAAAAAACCTTGGAGTGGAAACAAGCGAAAAAATCAATTTGAATATTTAAAAAAAAGACGCTTTTTTTTCATAGATTAAATATTATGATATTCCATTCTAGATTGCGAATAAAATAAATGAAGTTAAATAAAAATTATACTCGCGATACTAATCTGTGAAATTAAAGATTTTACCGGTCACCGTCTTGCCAAAACCCGTCGCTTGCAACGTAGGGCTCGACGAGTAAATTACCCACAGACACAGCCCACTGAGTTTCTCGCCGGTTCTTCTCAGTGGGTCGCGTTTCCGATTCGGCGAAGCACTGCTCTTGCTAAGGCCAGTGTTAGCAACACTCCCGGTTTGAACCCCGATAGCTCACCAACACGCTAGGATTAAGCTAAAATAGCCTCTTAAGGCTATCAGCATGGCAGGAAAAATATTTGTTAATGTTCTCTTTATCGATGCGATATTGCAATTTGGTTGCGTAATGACTTTCCTAAACCCAAAAGGCTTCAAGGTCGAAGTAGGTAGGGCGGTGGTACCAACCGTTTGCGGTTTCAGTAGCGCCAGTAGACGTGCTTTTGTGTTTAATAACCGATCGTCCTTCACTCCTAGGCGGAATTCTGGATGTTTCCTCCTGACCCAAAAAAGCACTTTTGAACGGAGCCCATATTAATTGCAAACATCATAGAATCCATATTTAACTTACAGTTAAATCGACTTAACTCCAATTCGTTCAGTTTGAAATGACCACGTGTTCAATGTAATTACGTTACATGTTCATTTTTTACGTAAAAGCTCTTTTTCTTCATTAAATTCGATTTGAATTTTGATTGGAAATTCCTGAGGTCCCTAGTAGAAAAAAAGAGAGAAATAATTTACGAGGATATATATTTGTTTTTAAATTACTCCTTATGTAGTCGTCGTGGCCTACAGGATAAGACGTCCGGTGCATTCGTGTGTAGCGATGCACCGGTGTTCGAATCCCGCAGGCGGGTACCAATTTTTCTAATGAAATACGTACTCAACAAATGTTCACGATTGACTTCCACGGTGAAGGAATAACATCGTGTAATAAAAATCAAACCCGCAAAATTATAATTAGCGTAATCACTAGTGGTAGGACCTTTTGGGAGTCCGCACGGGTAGGTACCACCACCCCGCCTATTTCCGCCGTGAAGCAGTAATGCGTTTCGGTTCGAAGGGTGGGGTAGCCGTTGTAACTATACTGAGACCTTAGGACTTATATCTCGAGGAGGCTGGCGCGTTTACATTGTAGATGTCTATGGGGTCCAGTAACCACTTAACACCAGGTGGGCTGTGAGCTCGTCCAACCAACTCAGCAATAAAAAAAAATGTATAATTACCAAATACAATAAGAATTTTCGCGGTGCTAATATTTAAGAAATTCGTCGAGTCGCCGATCTCAATATGGTTGTCATACAACATACAGGTAACAAACACTCCTATAACACGGTAGATACGTTCTTACAAAGTCCCGTGTTCTGCGAAGCCGCGTTATATGAGGCTAGAAGCCATGACAAAAAGAGAGTAATTTTTCTGAATGAAACAACTATGCTTGTGTTTTTTTAATTACTTATTATTATACATAAAAAATAAGATTTCGGTTATTCTCATAATATATTATATTGTGTGCTCGTAGGGCGTAATGTGATTTTCGAAATAATTTTAAATAATATTTCGTTATCGTGTTGTAGAAGTACGTGTTATAAGAGGGTTTTAATCATCATCTTAGGCCTTACAGTATAGGGTTGCCCTTATTTTTTTATTTTAATTATTATTAAATTCTTTATTTCAGATAATAATCCATATAATCTATCATCTGGATGGTTGGCGTTCCACTACAATGCGTTTTAAAAACAGTTTTCTGCCACGCACAGTAAATTTCTGGAATTCGTTGCCATCAGCGGCTTCCCCAACAACTGCGACATTGGGTTATTCAAGAAAAGAGCATATTCTTACCTGAAGGGTAGGCAACGCACTGACGTAAACGCTGGTGACCGTGGGCGGCGGTGAATCACTTACCATCAGGTGACCCGTCTTGCTCGTTTGCCTCTCGTTGTTATAAAAGAAAAAAAATATATATATACAGGGTGGCCCATAAGTCCTTTGAAAAGTAAAATTTGAATAAAACGAACAGGGCGCGCGTGAGCGGTGCAGGGGAAGCGGGGGGAGTAACTTCGGTTTCTGGGAATTTAGTCGCGATGGAGCGTTTTACCGGAGCGGACCGTGCGTTTTGTGTGCGCGAGTTTTATAAAAACGACAATTCGGCAACCGTTGCGCGACGTAAATTTCGAGAACACAAAGGTTTACACAACTTTGACGACACTCCAACTCTTCAAACGATTAAGAACTGGGTTGCTAAGTTCGAGGAGACCGGTTCGACGTTAGATAAACCGCGGTTGGGTCGCCCAAGGACGTCACGTACGGAACAAAACATAGACACAGTGACACAGTCTATTCGCGAAAATCCGACACAGTCAACTCGTAAGCGCGCCAGAGCATTAAACGTATCCAGGACATCGTTACAACGGATTTTGAAGAAAGATTTACATATGCACCCTTACAAAATTCAGTTGGTTCAAGAATTAAAGGAAACTGACGGTATTCAAAGACAAAATTATGCGAATGAAATGTTGAATCGGTTTACTTCCTTCAATAACATAATGTTCTCTGACGAGGCTCATTTCCATCTTAACGGGCATGTTAGTAAACAAAATTGCCGCTATTGGAGCCCCATCAATCCAAAACTTAAGCATCAGAAGCCCTTACATAGTCCGAAAGTGACTGTTTGGGCCGCTATGTCAGCCCATGGTATCCTAGGGCCTTACTTCTTTGAGGATGGCAGAGGGCGCGCAGTTACTGTTACGTCGGAGCGATATGTGGCTATGATCGAAGAGTTTTTCATACCAGAATTGCAAAACTTTTCAGGCTTTAATGCCAGGACGTGGTTTCAACAGGATGGGGCCACTTCTCACACCTCTAACACTGCTATGCCCGTTATCCGTCAACTTTTTCCTGGCAAAGTTATCTCTAAGAGAGGAGACATTTCCTGGCCTCCACGTAGTCCAGATCTGACCCCGATGGATTTTTTTTTACCTTAAGGCTAAAGTATACGACACAAACCCGCGGTCAATTGAGGCCCTAAAAGAAAACATCCGCAGAGAAATGACAAGCATTTCAGCAGTGACGTGCCGCGCAGTCATCGACAATTTTAGACGTCGTTTGCAAGAGTGCCGTGATCGCAACGGATTACATTTAGGAGATGTTATTTTCAAAAAATAATTCCCGTTTTTTAAGCTTTTTATGTAAATAAAAATTTAATTCATAATGTAATTAGTTTTATTTTAATAAAAAATTTTTCATATCAAAGGACTTATGGGCCACCCTGTATATAAATGTTAGTAACTTTTTTTTTTTTTTTTTTTTTCCTACCTATGCTGATAGCCTTGAGAGGCTATTTCAGCGTACCCTAGCTTGTGTAGGTGAGCTCGCGGGGCTCAAACCGGAGAATTGCTAACACCGCCCTAGCAAGAGAAGTGCTTCGCAGAATCTACCACCGGATCGGAAGCGCGACCCACTGAGAAGATCCGGCGAGAAACTCAGTGGGCTGTGTCTGTGGGTTAATTCGCTCGTCGAGCCCTTCGTCGCAAGCGACGGGTTCGGCGAGGACGGTGACCGGTGCTTGTATTGCCTAAAAGCACCGTTAATGGATCAGGAGGATCCGTGATGACGTGCTTTGGGCGACGTCGACGGTTTACCAAACGGTCTACAGGATCGGGTATGTAGTTTCCGGCGGCCACGACAAGAGGGTTCTCATGTCGTGCCGCCTTCTCAAAGTGGCGCAGCGATGCCGACTGTAGATACTTACTGACGGGGTCGAGCTCCAGATCATTGTGGAGGTCCACGTTCCTCTGGAACCATGGTGCTCCGACGGCTATCCTGCAGAATCGGGATTGTATAACCTGAAGGGGTTTCAAGTTGGTGCGGGCCGCGTGAGCGAACACTACGCTTGCATACGTCATGACGGGGCGTATGCAAGTTTTGTAGAGGGTTACCTTGTTACGGAGGGACAGTTTGCTTCGTCTACAAAGCATTGGGTAGAGTCGTCCTAGTATAAACGCGGCGCGATCGCGTACCGTTTTTACGTTGGGACGGAATGTCATCCCTCTGTCGAGGGTGACGCCTAGGTATTTGACCTTCGAGGCCCACGGTATGGGCTGGTCAAAGAGAGTGATGGGGCTAACGGCGGAGGTGTTTACGTGCCTATTGGGGAGTGGGGTGCTCGAAGTGGTATTCGGAGGGCGACCCCTTTTGAATAGCACTGCTGTGCTTTTCGTGGGGTTAATGTCTATTCGCCACTTCCGGAACCACTGTCCCATGGTGGTTACTGCGGTCTGGAGTCGCCGATGAAGCAACGACATCTTCCTACACGAGTAGTAGATAGCCGTGTCATCGGCGAAGAGCGCTAGATGGGTCTCCGGAGACCGGGGTATATCGTTGATATACAAACTAAATAGTAACGGGGAGAGTGCGGAGCCTTGCGGGACTCCGGCAGTCAGATGACGGGGACGAGAACGAGTTCCCTCTACTCGATATCGAAACGAACGGTTCGACAAGAAGTCTCGTATGATGAGCCGGAAAGATGCAGTGCGTCATAGCGGCATTTAAGATGGTAGCCAACATTGTTATCAGTTGGACTGGTAAGAGTTTTAACGCGCGGTTGCGGATGCCGTCGGAGCCGGGTGCCTTCTTAGGTTGAAGGTTTTCTATTACTTCTCTAACTTCGTCAGAGGTAATGGGGGGTAACGCGTCCGAGGGTGGCAGGGAAGCTCTGCGCTCGACCTCCCTGTCGACTGCCTCGGTGTGTTCGGGGTCCGCGTATTGAGTGCTGGTGGTGCACTGCTCTTGCAGTGCATCGGCCAGCAACTCTGCCTTGTCATCGTCATCGAAAGCCGGTGGTTGGCCTGAAGGGCGTACGAGAGGAGGCATAGTAAGCGGTAGTTTCGGACTTGAGAGTCCTTGCTAGTCGCCAGTATGCTTGATGAGAGGGCGCGAGTCCTTCTAAGTAGCTATCCCAATTCTCATTTCGGGCGTCGCTTAGGCGAGATTTTACATCCCGCTGTAGACGACGCATCCGAATCCGGTTTGAGTGCGTGGGAAGTTGATCGTAGGCCCGGATTGCCGCGTTTCTAACTCTTAGGAGGTTCCTAAGTTCGGGGGACAGTCTGATGCGGTGAAAGCTATCCTCCACATCGACTTCTTTTGAGGATCTTATGATCGCGGAAGAGATGTGATCCGTGATGATGTTTATGGATTCGACTGTGTCCTCGGGGGATGGAGTTGAATCCGGGCCGCAGGGGAGGATTGGTGGAGCGGCATCGGCTAAGCATTTGCCCAGCTTCTTCCAGTCCACCATGGTCCTCGTAGCTGTGACTGGTGTTAGTAACAATAAGTTAATCTTCTTAAAAATAAGTTAGTAAGGACACGGTAATAAAAGAAAACAACAAAATACATACTACATACGATTGCAATAGCGGCATTACGAGAAAATTTTGTGGACCTCTCTGCAATGATTCAGAAAAGGTCCATCTAATCTAGAGAATATCATGGCCAGGATGCTGTTCGAGTATGTCTCTCCAGACTGTTCTGTTCAGGACTTTCTGTTCCTGACACCGATAACTTTGAGGTCGTGCTCTAAACCATCTAACCATCGGATAAGAGGGTTTTGGGGAATTTTTATTTTCGTGTTAGAGTGGAACCGTGTTGTAAAATATCGTGTTATAAGAGGGCTTTTTACCCGTACTTAGTTTCATACAGGATTCTTTGCTACGTTTTCTTCTTTATTTTATAAATGCCTGAGTTTAAATGCTATACATATTCCTTTTTTCCTTAATACCTTTACTGTTTCAGCAACTCGTCTTTGGAATAGACCTCCCCCTAGTTTTCGTGATGCACGTTCAGTTGATATTTGGAAAGCGAAAGTACGTGATCTCTTTTTCGAAGCACATATTGCTTGATTGTTTTGTAATATTGTATTATATTGTGAATAAATTTTTTTTCCTTACATTATTCGTTAGATTTTTTTTTTTTTTTATTAACAAAAAGTCAAATCAAAATAATTTAACATAACTCAACCCACACAGTAGAACAGATCTTCCAACGCGCTTGAAGGAGGCACAGTCCCCAAGATACTGGCTACGTTGCCTCGTTGGACAGCCAGACTCACTCTCTGTGCAAAGTACCAGCCAGCCTTAGCATCATGTGTAACCTCCTTCAAGCGTTTGGAGATTTCTGTTAAAAATTTCTTTGCTTCAGGGCCCCAAGGGCCCATCGTCTCAACCGCGAAAGGCAAAAAAGAATAAGAAGACCCCAAACCCGAATACTTCCGCTTTTTTGTAATTTCTGCTGAAGCTGCAGCTGAACCGGGCGGGACGAAGTACCATCTAAATGACAGGGAGCCACAGTATCCACACAAGTAGCATCCCATACCAACTGACCATGGAATCAGCGTGGATTCGTTAGATTAGTTTTTGTTATTGTGTTGTTTAGTTTTTGTGTATTAGTTTTTGTTATTTTGTCATAATTGTAAGGAACATTGTTATACAAATTCAGCACTATATGTCTTGTTTTGTCGTGCGCACATAACTTATGTTGCAAGCCAGATTTTGTTTCTTTTTATTTGTGTTTTTTATTTGTGATGTGTTTTGTGAGCCTAATAAAAAAATAAAAAATAAATAAAAGAAAAATAAAAAATATGTTGTGGTTTATATAATTTATTCTATTTGATATCTATTTCTTTATCTATGTATTTTGTATGTATGTATGTATCTATGTATTTATTTCGGTAATGTAATTAGAAGCTAGTGTTTATTTTCACCCGTGTCTGCTACAAATTCTTTAAATTATCGACATGTATTAACTTTACCACAGCTACTTACGCACTTCTTGACTCTTTCACTTCATCAACGAGGGTTAACTGGAAGAGAATGCCTGCATGGCGTTAAGTTTGCTTTTGTTCAATGTTTTTGTGCAATAAAGAATTTTCAATCAATCAATCAATCATATTTTGAAGCCACTGGTTTATTTATTTATTTTTTATTGATTAGATGGTTGGACAAGCTCACAGCCCACCTGGTGTTAAGCGGTTACTGGAGCCCATAGACATCTACAACGTAAATGCGCCACCCACCTTGAGATATAAGCTCTAGGGTCTCAAGTATAGTTACAAGGCCTCAAGTGAAGATCTTCCACCGAACTCCGTGGGCATACCGCACGAATGTTGTTATTTTGATCATGCATCTGCAAGATTATGCTCGAAGTGGCGTTACTGCGGTTCAGATTTTTGATGGACCTTTTGTTTTCAGGCTGATAAATGTATTTTTTTATGATTAACTTAACGGTGGGCGCTTATCTAACACTTATTAAATTTCTCTTATCGTGAAGATGTGAATCCAAATCAAACAAACTGCCAAACTACAAGATACTGCTAGTTCTTTCTGTATGAAAACAGACGCAAATATCATGAAGTAAACTTATACAAAATTAGACAAAAGCTAGCTCAATATCCATATGATCCGGCGAGAAACTCAGTGGGCTGTGTCTATGAGTTAATTTACTCGTCGAGCCTTTCGCTTCGAGGTCCGCAGGATCGGAAGTGAGGATTACGTAACATACACACCGAGCTAATAAAAATGTGTTAATTTTTTTATTTGATTTAATTTAATAAATACATTTTTCTTTGGCTGTATGACATAAAACGTCAGAAAATTGCTTATGTAGCTTTAGAAGGTCCTTATCGCTTAAATTATGGATCCTCCCGCTCCATTAACGGTGCTTTTAGGTACCTCAAGCACCGGTCACCGTCCTTGCCGAATCTGTCGCTTGCGACGAAGGGCTCGACGAGTAAATTAACCCATAGATACAGCCCCCTGAGATTCTCGCCAGATCTTCTCAGTAGATTCTGCGAAACACTGCTCTTGCTAGGGCCAGTGTTAGCAACACTCCAGTTTGAGCCCCGTGAGCTCACCTACACGTCAAGGCGAAGTTGAAATAACCTCTCATGGCTATCAGCATAGGTAGGGAAAAAGAAGATCGCTTAAAATAATGATTAATTCATTCATGAATAATGATTCTTAAAATAGCAATTAATTAATGGAACAAAAATCCACTACGATATGGCAGCCATAGATAAATCTTTCGCTACAAACATATTTGGTATTTGGCAATTTCCTTCGCATGTTTATCTTTCAAGCTTCTTCAACCTACGAGGGATGAAAGGAATGGTTTAAGCAACATTTTGCAATATACAGGGGAGCTATATAAAGTTTAAAATTTTGCAAAAAATATCATAACAAAAAAAAACTTCTTCGACTATTTGAGCGGAATAAAGTTATAACTACTCGTAATTAAAGTTCAATTAAAAACATTGAATTCGGCATCATTCGACGGAAAAAAATTGCTGATTCCGAATATGTAAAATCAAAATTACCCTAGATGTCGCTTAAACCTAATAGCCTTTCACCCTTCGATATAATAGAAACAACTCAAGAATACTCATCGCTGGTAAAGTGGCCTCAGTCAGTGGTTTTAAGGATTAAATGTACGGGCCAATAGCTTTAAGGATTATGGCCCGGTATTTGTTGTTTGCACGTTAAAAAACCATTACATAGGTATATCTGTTCTTTTATCTTCAGATTCGAAACATTTACAACACTACTGGTCACGTGATGACTTAATTGGACTTACTATGTAGCTTGATTGAATTCTAAAAGATTGTTTTTCAAATGGAATCTCTGATGAAATTATTTAATACTTTAATTGAGTATTGAATGTTTTAGAAACATTAGCTTAGATAACGTGTTTTTATTCTCCTAGCTTTACCACATTATGTGAGGTAGGTCCTCTTGTCCTAGTGCTTAATATAATAATATGCTTAAAGTCAACCCTACGTTGGTTATATCTCAATATATTTCCATTATTACAACGTGCCACTGGAAGCGAGTCTTTCTATTTCATCTTTTGGTATTTCTTTTACTACATCCGTTTTTGATTCTATGATTTTTATTTTATCATAAACATTTATATAAGAATAGAGGGTAAGAATGAAACGTATGAAAAGAATCTGAAACGAAGCGTTACCATGTGAGTTATAGAAAACGGTAAGAAAAGGAAAAGAGAATGACAGAGAGAAGCAAGATCTCAAAGATTCCATTAAAGATTCCATTAAAAGATTTCAGTTAATTTTTAATTGTTGTAATACAGATTTGAGAAGAGATAAATAAAAGTGCAACAATAAAATAGTCTTATTTTATGCGACACGATCCTAATTCTATATTTCGTCTTTTCGCATTAAAAGTGTACAATTTCCATAAATATTCGAAATTGAGTGAAATGCGGAAACATTTGGTATCCACCAGTATTTTTCTCATAAATACTGTCAAAAGAGCGTAGTTTAGTTTTTTTTTTAGTTTACATATATTTTGACTACTATTAACAAAATTAATACATAATTTTATCTTACTTTAAAAGATAGATAATGTAACTGGTAAAAAAAAATGTCGCAAAGATGATTAATATTAAAAATATCACATGTTAAGCCTTTAAAGCACTCTCCTGTAAAATTAGTCAGTTTTGTGATTATACAGTTTTAATGCAAGAAGACGATTTATGTCATTTTGGATGTCATATACCAAAAATAATTATTTCACATTTTATTCCTTTTTCGCACCTTACCTTAGATAGCACGTGAGGGCATAATATTTTAGGTGTTAATCCGGTAATCCGCACAGCTATCGAGCAGTCTCAACTGATACGGGAAAGGGCTTCCCCGCGTTACTGATAATGGGCCGAGAGTTGGCGTCCTCCAAAGCGTCCGCCCGGACTAGACGATAGTGGTACTGTTAATAGTGCTGCTACCTATTTCATATCTCTAAGTCGATGCTAGAATGCTGACGCACCAGTCTTAATGTTCAGTTGTTATCGGAGTCAATACATTGTGAATGCCGTCATCCACTATGAGACACGTCTCGATTGCATAACGGCCCTTCAAACAGGAAGGCAGGACTGCTTAACGGCAGAAATAGGCAAATTTGTTTTATTATACATATTCTGTTATACGAAAAACGATATCAAGCGAAATAACATGAAGCAGATTAATTTGTGACTTTACCAAAATTTTCTTTTCATCTCAGTTTTATTTAAATTTACCCCAATAAATTACAGTCAATAATAAATTGAGTTCACCTCATTTCGTATCTCATATAATTTTTCATAAAACAGAATTATTTTTAAAACTAGCGGCCCGCTCCGGCTCCGCTCGGGTCTTTAACAAAAATTTCAACGATGTTTGACGTTGTTTTATTTTTTTAAATTAAAGAGCCCTTATTGCGTCATAACTATAATAGTTAGACATATGCTGTCGCGACACTTTTTGTAAATAATAATGTGTTCTACAAAGTCGTAGTACATTATGTTATTTTATCATCAATAGATTTCGCAACGTACGCGATGTAAAGAATATTTTAGGTAATTTTTTACACCTTGGGTTACATTATTGGAGTTTTAGTAAGGATCCCTAATTAAAAAAAAAAGGATATAGCCTATGTCTCTCGGGAATAGCGTAGCTTACAAACAGTGTAAGAATTTTTCAAATCGGTTCAGTAGTTTCGGAGCCTATTCAATACAAACAAACAAACAAATCTCTCCTCTTTATAATATTAGTATAGATATAGATATAAATGGAGGTTGTTTATAAACACGAAACGGGCAACAATAGTAAAATACAATAGTAAAAATAGCAAAAAGCCAATTGCCATACTTCAAAAAAGAAGTGACATTACAGTTTTTGGCGGGAACGCGAGGACCGAAATTGTGTGAAGGAAGAAGGAAGAAGAAAACTCTTACAATCTATTAGAAGTGGATTATGCAACGGAAATTATTCTAAAGCAGCAGTGTATTGTATAGTTGTAAAATGAACTGGCAGATTTCTTAATTTATACATAAATATAATTCATCATATTTATGAGTAGAAAATTTCCGCGACGTATGGAAAAATTAAACTCAGAGGATCTTCATACAGCTTCATCTAGCTTATCTGAAAATACGTTGGGCAGCCTCAAGGGTCCTTTATATTTCCTCTATATTTGACTAACTGTTTTGCTGGTAGGATGCCGACATATACCTGTGCGGACGACAGAATAATACAAGTCTGTAGTATGTATTCTAAATAAATATAGATATAACAAGAAGAATTATATCAAAGAAACTGTTTTAATTATAAGACCGCGGTACAAACAATGTAGTGTCAATTACTAGTTGAGATATCTGTACATCTATATACATATAAATAAAATTGGAGTGTCTGTTTTGTAATATTGAAATAACCGCTTTTTGCTACATGCATATGAATATATATACGGTACATACACCAAAATATTTTTTTTTACAATTTTTGTCTGTCTGTCAGTCTGTCTGTCTGCCTGTCTGTTTGTTCCAGCTAATCTCTGGAACGGCTGGACCGATTTTGACGGGGCTTTCACTGACAGATAGCTGATGATATAAGGAGTAACTTAGGCTACTTTTTTAGACTAGCTTCGCCCTGCGGCGTCACCCGCGGTACGACAATAACCGCGGGTAACATCGCGGGACTCAACTTTCTATAATAAAATTTAATGTTTCCGAAGCGAAGCGAGGGCGGGTCGCTAACTTGCGGGTTCTTGCAACTTGCGTAAGATAACTAAAATATATTGTTTTTCTTTTAGCATATCACTTGAATGACTCCATTAAAACACAAATCGTGCTTTTTTTTCTAGTATTCGATTTGGTTCTACGAAATTTTCGGATAAATAACATTACTAAGCTTGCTTTGCGGAAGCAGGGTGAGACTAATATTATTCCAATGTGACCGAGAATTTCTGTGAGCTTGGGTAATTGAGACAAATTCAGATTGGCCCTAAATCTGTTCGCTTCAAACATTATCTTCCAGAGTCAAGATCTGTAATATCATCATCATCATCTTCGTCAGCCCTTTGGTGCCCACCGCTGGGCATAGGCCTTTCCCGTTTTATGTCCTAATGCTCGGTGTCCCGCCGGTATCATCCACGTGTGTACATAAACAGGAAAAAATCAATAATTTTCTCGATCTGTCCACCGAATTTTTTTTATGTGTTTAAGAAAAGCAACTTGTTTCGTCGGTAGTACTAGAAGAGTCATCACAGTCCCATAGACACAAATCACTGAATTTGTCGCCTGATTTTCGCAGTCGTACGCGAATCCAATTCTGTGGTAGATTCTTTAAAATTGAAATATGATACATTTATCATTACGTAAAATCGCTTATCTTGTTATAATATCGAATTGCAACTTAACTAATTAAAATTCCCAATATATTTTTTATTATTATTGCAAAGCTCACAGCCCTCCTGGTGTTAAGTGGTTACTGGAGCCCATAAACATCTATAACGTAAATGCCGCCACCCACCTAGAGACATGAGTTTTAAGGTCTCAGTTTTTACACTATAACGGCTGCCCCGCCTTTCAGATCGAAACGCAGTACTGTTTCACGGCAGAAATAAGCAGGGTGATATAATTTTGCGGGTTTGGTTTTTATTACACGATGTTATTCCTTCACCGTGGAAGTCAATCGTGAACATTTGTTAAGTACGTATTTCATTGGAAAAATTGGTATCCTCCAGCGGGATTCGAACATCGATGCATACGAATGCACGGGACGTGTTATCCTTTAGGTCACGACGACTTTATACAATACCGTTTTTCCTTTTTAATTCCGAATTAACATTTATAATATAAAAAAAATCGGCACTACATTTTAAAATATGTACTCCAGAAATCAATTATAGTCATAAAAAAATATCCATGGCGCCCCCTTTTGAGTAGCACCCGACGCATGATGCCCCCACTTGCCCTACCCTTCTCCCTCTCGCTACGCCACTGCGTGTCCTACGCATTTCGCGTATTTTATAAATTCGGCGAAATTTGTGAAATTGAGGTTTTGCTCAAATGAAGCTTTTAAATGTCGACAAAGTGACTGGTTCAGATTTAATACCCTCTATATTCATAAAAAAAATTGCCTTAAACTTATGTAAAACTCTAAAATTGAGGAAAAGTGAGACACCAAGCTCAGTAGAAATTAGCGCATATAACTGCGATTCACGAGAAAGGGAGGTTGAATGATATTGCCCAATATCGACCAATATCCATCCTGTCTGGGTTTGGCAAGGCCATAGCTTAAAAAAACTCATAACACGTTTGAAACAGTCTATGAACACAAATTAATATGGCTTTTTACCTTCCGAATCGACAAATACTAACTTAGTCGGTTATGTTTCGGATATAATTAGCAATATAAATGTGGGTGGCAAGATGTGCTCTGTATATATTGAGTTCAGAAAGGCATTTGACTTAATAAATAAGAAAAAAAAGCCTTTTATTTCTTGCTTTTATATGATACAATTTCAAAGAAAGAACAATCTGTATACAGAATTTTTCATTAATTCAATTTATTCTTTAATATAGTTTTGTTAGCAAGAACCCCCTCTTATGAAAGGTAAAGGTCTCCTCCAGAGATGACCAGTATTCTTTATTCTGTACCGCTTGCGGCCATAGAATGCCTGCTACTTTTAAGATGTTGTCTGGTAGGATTAGAATGGTGTTTGGTCTTCCTCTTTTTCCCTGTCCTAGTGGACTTACCCATATTGTTGTCTTTTAAGTCTGACATTTAGTCTGCATTTGGTTCACTCAACTATAACTACTTAATACACATTACACAATTACTTAATTACACAAGCTTGCAAAACCGGGCAGCTATGGATCGTTACTCAGATTGTACGAGTCGTACATACGCAATCTTTCACAATTTGTAAGCATGGGTTTAAATCTAGAGCGCGTATGGTTCCGACAGTAAACCTCAAGGATCACATCTCGGTTCTTTCTTCTTCCTTACTTACATCGATGACGTAAAGCATGTCATCTATACTCTATACTATACTATAATACCTAGTCAGGTCATAAATTCTGTCATATGTTTAATGTAAAATAATTGAAACAAGTTTATTCATTATGTAACCATTCATATACCAAAATGAACTTAACAAAACATAGATTCTTATGACACTAAAGTTTATTCAAAATGACCTCCGTGATTTTGAATACAGGCCTTCAATCTGCGCGGCCAGTCGTCTGTCGCAGCACGAACGAGGTCCATGTCAATATCGGCGGCTGCCTTAATCAAGGATGTCTTGAGTGACTCCAAATTGGGATGAGGCTTTGAGCACGCCTTTTCCTCCAAGTGTTGCCATATCTTGTAATCTAACGGATTCAAATCTGGACTGGAGGAGGGCCAGTCTTCGTGCCGGATGAAGTCGATTTCACGCGCCGCCAGCCAGTCTTGTGTGCTTTTCGCTCTATGAGCTGGCGCCGAATCTTGTTGGAATACCCAGTGCCTGTTATTGAACATGGTATGAGAAACAGGTTCCACAAGGTTCGTCAGGACTATATTTTGATACACAACTGCATTCGTTTTTACACCTTTCTCACAAAAATGTACCTCTGTTAAGCCCCAATAAGAAACTCCCAACCATACCATGAGCGAGGATAGAAAATGACCTCGTTGGACACGCGGAATACGGCTTCTTCACTACTGTGTACACCTTATCATCTTGTTTGTTGTAGCTCTCTTCTACGGTAAAAAATTTTTCATCCGAAAAAAGAATTTCCCGATATTTTTTTCCCACGTACCGCTTCAACAGAGCGCGGCATCTCTTCAGTCTCAGGTCCATTAGACGAGCATTCAAACGATGTCCTGTTTTTCTTCGATATGCCCGAAGCCCTAAGTCTTCATTTAACACCCTTTTCACCGTGGTTCTGCTTAACCCCATCTGAAGGGCCAACAGTTTCTGTTTACGTTTGGGATTTCTTTGAATTCGCGCCTTCACAGCTTTTATCACTGCTGGAGTCCTAACAGACCGAGGGCGACCACTTCTTGACCTGTCATCTACACTAGAGTCTTCATTATATCGTTTGATGGTACGATAAACGAATCTTTTGGTTATATTAAAAGTTTTCAGTATGTTAAAAATTTTAATTGGCGCGTAACCGCAACGATGCAACGCAATAACTGCAACACGGTCTTCTTTAAGCGTCCACTCCATTTTTAAAAATGAGTAAAATTCTAAAAGTTATACATTTTTATTTTCATGAACAATTCGAAATTCGAATTCAATAAACTTTTTTGTGGCCAGCATTCTAAAAGAAAAGTTTTTACTGTGTGACAATACTTATGACCCGACTAGTTATATAAACCTACAGTGGTTTTTACGGATGTTCCATTACGGATGTTCCATTACTGAACCATGCATCCGATTGACTTAAAACTTGGTATCCATGTAGAAAATACATGTACTCAATGGATAGGCTAATGTTTATATGAGTGTTGGACTCCCTACACCAGTTGCAGGGACGTTAATGATGAGAATCTTTGTGGGAGTGAGAAATAATAATGTTAATTTTAAATGCCCAGCGAAGCGGACGCGTACAGTTAGTAGTCTAATCTAAATTTAAATTATTGACAGATGACTTAAAAGTTTACCTACCGATTGAAGACTACTCAGGTAAAATGACTCTTCTGTCAGATAAAAACGCTATTTACAAATGGAGTACGCAGAATTTTCCTTCTTTCTTTGTCGTATCACTCTTGTCAGAGCGGTCGTGGTCGTCATCACTATCATTGCTGTGGGCAGACGCAAAGTGTAATTTTATTGAATTTACTATAAAGAAAGTTGTGTTTCAGGACACATACTTTATAAAGTCGTCAGCTTAAGAAGGCAGTATTGTTTGTGAATTAGGCGTCTTCCCAGATAGCTCATTCAGGTCTCATATTGGTACCGTAATTAGCAAGACTTCCCGGCTCTTTGGTTTCATAAGCAGACAAATGAGAAAATTTAAGCAACCTAACTTAAACTTTCTTATTTAGGACTAGCGACCCGCTTTCGCTTCGCTTCGGAAACATTAAATTTATTATTGATAGCTGAGTCTCGCAAGTGCTACCTACGATTATTATCATACCGCAGGTGACGCCGCGGGGCGAAAGTAGTCTAAAAAAGTAGTCTAAGTTTCTCCTTATATCATCTTCTCACCTTCTACCTATCAGTGAAAGTCTCGTCAAAATCGGTCCGGCCATTTCAGAGATTAGCCGGAATAAACAGACAGACAGACAAAATTGTAAAAATGTTATTTTGGTGTATGTGCCGTATATATGTTCATATACATGTAGTAAAAACCGGTTATTTCAATATTACAAACAGACACTCCAATTTTATTTATATGTATGGATACGATCGTACGAAACATTCTGGAATGTTGCAGTTTTTTTTTTTTTTTTTTTTTTTTTTTTTTTTTTTTTTTTTTTTTTTTTTTTTTTTTTTTTTTTTTTTTTTTTTTTTTTTATGATAGAAACTTTACTGGTGGCCCGAAGGCCTTTCCAGTTTCACCAGGACAGGTGGGCGAGCAAAGGCTCAGCCAAGAGGGGTGGGATTTGCTAACAACTGCCCGAGCGCCTCCGAAGGAGACCTAACAACTCAAGAGCAATTGTTTCGCGAATGAATCTACTACCGGATCGGAATCGCGACCCGCTGAGAAGATCCGGCGAGAAACTCAGCGGGCTGATGCATGGGTTAGGTTGCACGTCGACCTCTTTGTCGAGTTCGACGAGTACGGTTACCGGGGTCCCTAAGCCTGCCCCTAGTATTAGAGCTGAAGGCATCTAATGCAAAGGTTATTGGATCTGATGGATCCGTAAGGACGTGTCTAGGGCGTCGACGGTGACTGGCTCCTGCATGATCAGGATTCGGGGAGTAGTCAGCGGCGGCAACGATAAGGCGATTATCATGACGCATAGCCTTATCGAAGTATCGTTCCGACGCTGACTTCATGTATTTCCGAATTGATTCGAGGCCCAGGTCGTCGTGTAGGTCAACGTTCCTCACGAACCACGGAGCCCCGACAGCTAACCTGCAAAAGCGGGATTGTAGGGATTGGAGGGTGTCTATGTGTGTGCGGGCCGCGTGAGCGAACACCACACTCGCGTAAGTCATGACGGGCCTTATGCAAGTTTTGTAAAGTGTCACCTTGTTCCGAAGGGACATTTTACTCCGCTTACAGATCATGGGGTAGAGTCTACCGAGAATAAACGCGGCACGGTCACGGACTGATTTTATATGCGGGCGGAATGTCATCGATGCATCCAGGGTAACGCCCAGGTACTTGACCTTCCTGGCCCAGGGTATGGGTTGTCTAAAGAGAGTAATCGGGGGTGTGAGATTCCTCCTCCTAATCCGGGAGGAAATCCGTGTGGAGCTTCCCCTCTGAAATAGCACCGCAGTACTTTTCGCTGGGTTGATGTCTATGCGCCATTTTCGGAACCACTGTCCTAGGGCTAGGGCTGCGCTCTGAAGCTTCTTCGCAATTAGGGACTTATTTCTACTAGAATAGTAAACAGTCGTGTCGTCGGCGAATAAAGCTAAATGGGTCGGCGGCGACCGGGGAATATCGTTGACGAATAAGCTAAATAGGAGGGGTGAGAGGACAGAGCCTTGCGGGACTCCAGCTGTGAGAGGTCGTGGGGAGGAGCGGGTTCCCTCGACTCGATATCGAAAAGAGCGGTTCGACAAGAAGTCCCGTATGATGAGCACGAGACTATCCGGCACGCCCATGTTGAATAGTTTGAAAATCAAACCATTGTGCCAGACTTTGTCGAACGCTTTTGCGACGTCGAAGAAGAGAGCTCCCGTGTATAACGGTTTTGGTCGATTAAGCCCCACAAGAATGTGCTCCGTGAGGCGGTGCACCTGTTGAACGCATGAGTGATTTGTACGGAATCCGAATTGTTCATCGATGAGAATGCCCTTGGATGAGACGAAGTCTCTGAGGCGTTTGTAGAGCAGACGCTCATACAGTTTGCCTAGAGACATGAGGAGGCTAATCGGGCGGTAGCTCGTCGGATGATTTTTTGGTTTACCGGGTTTATGTATGCCGATAACGTCCGCTTCTTTCCACACCGCGGGAAAGATACAGTTCGCCATAGCGGCATTGAAAATAGATGCCAACATCACGATGAGTTGGACGGGTAGAAGTTTAATAACGCGGTTAGATATACCGTCGGAACCGGAATACCGTCGGAACCGGAATATTGCAGTCTGGAGCACTGGTATCCAATTACGCGGAAACAGAACAGAAATAATCCAATAACAGTTCCTTTACCGACTCGTTTTTTTGACAATGACATGTACTATACTAGGACCTTAGAACTTATATCTCAAGGTGGGAGGCGGCATTTATGTTGTAGATGTCTATGGGCTCCGGTAATCACTTAACACCGTGGACCGTGAGCTCGTCCACCCATCTAAGTTATTAAAAAAAAACAGTTGTGAACATAAAAAAATAAGAAAAGTAAATAAAAACTGCAAATCGATGCTATAACAAGAGAAGCGATGTTATGTAATGATAAGAGTATCATACATTAATTTTAAAGAATCTACCATAGGATTGGATTCGCGACCTACTGAAAAAATCGAGCGAAAGGGGAATGCCCACTCTCCATAGTGTGCTAGGCCCAAGGTGGACATCAAATATTACTATAAAAATGGACTGATTCAAATTCTTAAATGTATTAGATATCTAAAAAATATATTGAAATTGACGCCGCTATTATAAAAAATATAATAAAAATAAAAACTCGTTTTGAGGTTAATTTTCTATATAAATACATCAAGAACTTTGCTTTTTTTAATGTTTAAGATGTTCCTAATGTATTTTTATCCAATTGTAGTTATTAGGGTATAAAAAACACACATACTTCTTTAAATATCTATATTTTCTTCATCTTCATACACAATTAGTAGTCATCTAAAAATAGCACAGGTGACCATATACACGGTTTTAAATCTGGGTCAGGTTAAAACCACAATTCAAACAATGTTTTTCAGTCGTAGTATGAAACGTTATTGATAAAAGTAAAATAAATTGAAGAAAAATCAAAACATCCCTTTTGAACGCAAGCACAAGCAGCAAGCGAAGTGTCAGTCAGTCAGATTAAATTCAGTGTTGTCAGTATAAAGAAAAATAATTAGGTACATGAAATTCATATATCGATATATTTTTTTAAATAACCGATAATTGATTTATTTCTTAATCTTTTTTTTACGAGTACACATTATTTTTTATGCTTTTGTTTTAGTTGTACATATTTAAATAACATTACTAGTGAAGTTTTTTTTATTGCATAGATGGGTGGAAGAGCTCACAGCCACCCTGGTGTTAAGTGGTTACTGGAGCCCACAGACATCTACAACGTAAATGAGCCACCCATCTTGAGATATAAGTTCTAACGTCTCAAGTATAGTTACAAGTTAAAGCCCAATGGGTATGTCCTTGATGTTATTTTATGTGCTTATAATCCATTAAAATCGATTGATTAATTATAATACTTAAAATGATTTATTTATATACTTAAAATGTTTACTTAATACGTAAAAAGTTTTGATGCTGGCAATATTTTTCCCACAAACATCAAAAACCTTGTTTTTTCAATGGAGTTACTTTTTTTAAACTACTTATTGTAAACTGTAGTGGCGTTTATTTGGAAGAAAGTAAATGCATATTTATTTCTGACAAAATTAATGCACTAAGTATTTTTTCTCTAATCTATTGTCCGCTTTGGGCCTGAAATGGGCATTCCCCTTTATGTTGTAGATATCTATGGGCCCGGTAACCACCTAACAACGTGGGCCGTGAGATCGTCCAACCATCTAAGCAATAAAAAATGAGTCAGCTAGTGAAATCAAATAAGAACGTCTATCATTTTATAAGATACAGTCATTAAGCACACGGCGTAAAAAAACCAACTTTGTGTTCCTATATAACTTTGTATATAACATAATATACTCCCCAGATACACTTGTAATGTAATTAGTTAAGTGTACCGCGCTCAGGCAGCCGTTTATTTAATCGGAAAACTTTCAACCTACCAAAAACTAAAAGTAAGGCTAACATTCTCCTGACCATCGTATGACCTCCCTGACTAATAAATCGTTATATATGATGAGATCGACATATTTGTTTGCCACGCTTCCCTAGCCTCATCTATACTAATAGTATAAAGAGGAAAGATTTGTTTGTTTGTTGGTATTGAATAGGCTCCGAAACTACTGAACAGATTTGAAAAATTCTTTCACTGTTTGGAAGCTACACTATTACCGAGTGACATAGGCTATTATAATCTTTTTTGAAAAAAAAATAGGGATCCTTACTAAAACTCCAATAATGTAACCAAAGGTGTAAAAAATTACCTAAAATATTCTTTACACCGCGTGCGATTGAAAAATTATTGATGATAAAATAAAATAATGTACTATGACTTTGTGGAACACATTATTATTTACAAAAACTGTCGCGACAGCATATGTCTAACTATTATTATGCTCATGCCGCAATAAGTGTTCTTTTATTTAAAAAAATAAAACAACGTCAAATATCGTTGAAATTTTTGTTAAAGACCCGAGCGGAGCCGGAGCGGACCGCTTGTTAATAATAAATTTAAGAACCGCGATCCACACTGATCTGAGGACCTCATTATTTAATTTATATTGTGCTTTTTGTTAGTTTTTAATAACCGTTTACATTTTTTTATTTTCTTAGTTTTGTATAGTATAATAATATTTATAGATTTATATCAAATACTCCAGACAATAAACGATTTAACTGAGCTTTCTGTAATATAACTACGAAAATAATATTTAAAACCCTTAATATATCTCTATTATTTAAATTAATATGTAAGTACATATTTTAAACAATATTATTTTATTAAGTAAAATTGAATTATTTCTCTTCATTGAGTGATAGGAGAATGAACTTGTCTAAGAAAAATCTTTTTAAAAATAAAGAAATTATTTCTTTATATATTATTATTTAACAAATAAAACTCATTATCTAACGTTTTTTAACACAACCACCCTTACGCAAGTTGCGTTCACACCCAGAAGGGTGAATTCAATAGTGTACTCGTTTTTTAATACGCTTTTATTAGCTTCAGACGTATGTATGTTTGTAACGGAATCTTTGAACATGATTTTGACCCCCTTTAAAACGTCGGATTAACTCGAAATTTGGTATACTTATTAAGGACCGATGACAATTCAACATTTAAAAAAAAATTGACAAAATTGAAATTCAACTAAAAAATGAAAAATAAATAATAGTTTAAAAAAACAAAAAAAATACGCTTTTATAGAAAATCCCACAAATTTTTTTTTTTTTTTTGAATAAAATAATTTTTTCTTACACTATTTGTACATGCTATACAATTGTGTGTGTGTGTGTGTGTGTGTGTGTTTTTAATGCCCTTGTAGACAGACAAGCATACGGCCCACCTGATTATGAGTGGTTACCGTCGCCCATGGATTTCAGCAATGCCAGGGGCAGAGCCAAGCCGCTGCCTACCGTTATGTGAACCGTTGTGTGAACCTAATAATAATAAAAAAAAGTCGTGATCAATTATCAATTATCGCGAACTGTTAACTTGATTTTGATCTACGCTATTGTTCGAGAAGTTAAACGCGGGTAAACTAATCAATTTCATTATTACACTAGCTTTTGCCTGCGACTTCGTCCGCCTGGAATGGCTACTTTGGCATAACGCTAAATTTTACCCGCCTCTACATTTACGTAGAAAGTGAAAATATTTTTGAATAATAGAGAACGTTAAGGAGCTATTTAAGGTACCAAAATCACGCTTTTAGCCGACTTCAAAAGAGGAAGTTATCAATTCGACCATCATTTTTTATCTATGTATGTTCAAAATACCCCGATTTTGAAATATTCTTTATTGGTGCTCCGCTTGCATTGGTCTTAGCGTGATGTAATATAGTCTATAGCCTTCCTCTATAAATGAGCTATCTGACACTGAAAGAATTTTCCAAATCGGACCAGTAGTTCCTGAGATTAGCGCGTTCAAACATACAAACTCTTAGCTTTATAATATTAGTATAGATTTTCGAAATGTTAACGCTGGATAAATGTAAATATACTCGTATTGTGCTCGTAAAGCACATTATCTAGACTAGTTAGTCTAGCAGTAACGGTGTACGAAATAACGGGATTTGTGTGTCTGAGTTGGATTCTGAGTCGGATGTTGCCGATAGTACTAACATTCCGCTTATTTCTGCAAACGAAGCAGTACGACGTTCTGTTATAGGTATTTGTAGGTAGCAGCTTGGCTCTGCCCGTGGCCTTGCTGAGGTCCATGGGCGACGGTAACCGCTCACCATCAGGTGGATGTATGAGCGTATGCACATCTGCTTATAAGGGCAATAAAATCTATATATTCTTCTTCTATTTTAATTCCCAAGGTGTAGATTACGGGCGTTCATAAGCATAGATATACTGTTCAGTGGAATGTGATCAGATTTACTTATCTAATTAAAAAATAATATGCGTACGTAACGTTCTCTCTCAAGAAAATTTAAAGCGGAACTAAAAAGTAATAACAAAAAGTTGTCTTAACAATAACTCGTTATAACGCTGCTTTAAATAACGTCACCTCGTTATAACGAAACTATAAAGTAAAGCGCTTAACACTATTATAATTGATTGATACATTATAATTGATTGTAATAAGAAAAACTTGGCCAAGTACTAACGTGGCAGATGAATTAGAATACAAAGTAAAAAAATATATTTTTTGAGTATTTTTTCGCCAAAGTCACGGTGGTTTAAAGGCGAACGTATTCTATTTGTTTAAAATGAAATTGCATCTATTACAACAATTTCTTGTAATTTAGAAGGAAATTGATTATGAAAATATATTTCCAAGTTATTAACGACAAAAAAAAACATACAGAAGGACAAGAAACATTAAGGATTAGATTATGAAATTGCTGTTCCTTGTAACTGTAAAACGAACTTATCTATAAAGCTTCGGAGAAATAATATACAATCATTTATCACATTTACCAGCTTTTAACAGCATAGGACGCGCAGTTAGTTAAAAGTGACTTGCTTTTGGCACATTTTAGCTTTTAAGGATCTCTTAAAATCATTAGTAATAAAATGGAAATATAATCATGTATTAAGGTTAATCTTAGCAATGCAGTATAGGGGCGCTTACCGTATTATTCCAAGAAACATTTTGGTCCGTTTAGTTTCCATTACTAGATGAGAGTAGATAAGAATTTAATTAGAAACAAAGTGATTAAGTCGATATTACGATATTTTTGTTTTTGCCTCCGAAGACTGTCGAGTATGGCTCGACGGTGGGCCAAAGTGGTTTGAGCTGAGTTGCTGCATATTACGCATAACTCTTTTCAAACCTAAAATGGGTGAGACAACCATGTAATATACAATACTATTGAAATTTCAACCTTATGCCTCATAGAAAACGATGGAACTTATCGCTTATTGGAACTTACGATGGCTGTGGTCTGGGGTAAACATAAACATTCCAGTCGCGTTGAGTTCTTTGTCAATTAACGGGAATGAAAGTTAAAAGCAACATTAAGTTTGTGGCGGGTAAGATATTTGACAGTTTCCTGAATCTCGCTTACGACATTTTCAGGATAAGTTTACATGTATAAAAGTTCCGAATAATAACATTCGGAGCGTCGGCTTACCGAGCAATATCGCCCGCTCAGTGGAAGATCTTCCTTCCATCGTAATGCCTTCAAAAAGTTAAAATTCAATCGCATCGGCTCTCACGAGTCGCAGACGCGTCACCGGTAAAGACGATTTTTGATTACGAATATCAAAATTTGGTTTCTTCTACGAGAAACATATAAAGAGGAATTACTGCCTACTGAGTTTCGCGCCGGATCTTCTCAGTGGGTTGCGATTCCGATCCGGTGGTAGATTCACTGCTCTTGCTAGGGCTAGTGTTAGCAAATTCTCTCAGGTTGAGCCCATGAGCTGACATACTCGTCCGGGTCTAGCTGGAATAGCCTCTTAACCTACTAGCGAATAGGTAGTTAGGTAAAAAAACAGAACTACAAATTCGAGATTTTTTTATCTAATGATTTTATTAAAATTACAATTTATTTATCAATAATAATTATCAGTAATAGCTTAAAAGACTTACGATCAATACTAAAATGGAATATTTTTAATGATTATCATGATCTCTCTCCCAACATCTAATATCTCGTCACATTCTGCGCGTTCTTGATAAAATCGTTCAAAGTTCATCACATTTTGACGCAAAACCCTTGTTTTGCTCTTCTCAGTAAGGATTCACAAGCATTATTTTATTTGAACGTGAATACTCACTGCTCCCCCAAGCGTGAAGTCTGCTATAGTATAGCAGTAGTACAGGAACGTATGATTGTTTCGCGGCAGAAATAGGCAGGGTGGTGGTACTTACAATACGCTCAGGCATACTAATAAATTATTATCTTCTTTAAAAATTTAAACTTTTAATGATATCAAAACCAGCCAGATACGAATAGTATAGCCAAAGAGATTTTATTACAAGTTCATACATACCATAATGCGAAAAGATATTTTCTCGAACCTATTTATAGTACACCGGTATGCTCCCTCTCGCCATTGAATCTTTTAGTCACCTTCCGCGCATCAAGTTCGTTGGAAATCCATTTTACGATACAATTATGAAGATTTCAAGAATTGTTTCAATTAATTCTTGACGATCCTCATTTCTGTTGTTTCGGAGAAAACATTAACAACGCTTTAACGCGAACTCTGTGTAATTTGTTACCCTTTTGATCATAGTAATGTCGTTCGCAAACTCAATTACAGCTTAGTACAAATCATTTAGTCGTTTAGTCAATTACAGGTTACAGTACTGGTGGTAGGACCTCTTGTGAGTCCGCGCGGGTAGGTACCACCGCCCGGCCTATTTCTGCCGTGAAGCAGTAATGCGTTTCGGTTTGAAGGGTGGGCCAGCCGTTGTAACTATACTGAGACCTTAGAACTTATATCTCAAGGTGGGTGGCGCATTTACGTTGTAGATGTCTATGGGCTCCAGTAACCACTTAACACCAGGTGGGCTGTGAGCTCGTCCACACATCTAAGCAATAAAAATAAAATAAAATAAAACAGTAAAGTTTTTGTTTGTTACCTACCTATTAATTGACATTAGTTTTAGAATCTCGTATATATTTATATTCGATATTTTAAATATATTTCTTTAAAGTTGTCGCGGTCACGCATGACCTTTGTGTAAAACACTAAACAATAAAAATGATAATGAACTTGCAATTAAAATCAGTAACGTACCAAGAGGTGTCATGTGTGGAGGTCATGCGAGGTCATATATACACATACATATACATTTAAGTATATATGGGTATGTATGTTGGCCATGGATGAATAAAACCTTTTGTTTTACTTTTTTATAAACGCATGTACTGATTTGATGATATTTTGTACTAGCGACCCGCCCTGGCTTCGCTTCGAGAGCTGTAATTTATTATTGACTAGCTTTTGCCCGCGACTCCGTCCGCGTGGAATAGTTACTTTGGTTTGCCATAACGCTAAATTGTTTTTTTGAATTCCCCCACCTCATTTACGTAGAAAGTGAAAATATTTTTGAATTATAGAATGTTAGGGAAGCTATTTAAACTCCTATTTTGAAACATTCTTTATTGGTACTCCACATTTATTGGTCTTACCGTGATGTTATATAGCCTGTAGCCTTCGTCTTACCATTGTATAGCCTTCGTCAATAAATGGGCTATCTAACACTGAAAGAATTTTTCAAATCGGACCAGTAGTTCCTGAGATTAGCGCGTTCAAAAAAACAAACTCTTCAGCTTTATAATGTTAGTATAGATGTTATTGAATTTTCTTTTATACTAATCTGGTCCTGATAGTAACAAACAAAAAATCTAATAATTCATCTTTTTATATTCATGGTTCACTACTTTGGCGATAATGGCTTACAAATAAAAGATAGATATATGCTATCACAGGCTTTATTGTAGGCCTATTTAAGATAAATCATTTCCATTTTATATTACATACGTGTAACTCCAACGGTTTCTGCTGCGCACGCCAAAACAGCTCGCAGATGACAGATTTTTTCCTTCTTACTTGATACTTATAGTTTTAATTTGTGTAATTCTATATCTTTATAAATTATATGTTATTTTGATGTATAATCTATATTATTGTAAAGTTTCATCAAAATCCATCGGTAGTTTTTGCGTGAAAGAATAACAAATACACATTAATATATTCTTACAAACTTTCACATTTATTTATAACTAATGGTCACGCAGTATGTAGTCGAAATTCGACTATAATTAATTGAAATTATATGTTTGAACATTAATATGGTTCTATTGTCAAAGACTATTAGACTTCTATAATCACTGATTTCACCAAGACACACTATAGACAAATAATATTAAAAATAAACAAAATTAACCTATTCTCAATTTGACCATATACTATAATATAATATATTTAAGAAATAACAAGTTTCACAATAAACAAAGAGTAAATATATGTATGTGTGTCAAATACACAGTAATGTGTATAAGGTGTGTGTATTTTTTTGATTTGATTTGATTTAATGTATTATCAATACATAATTTAAAAAAAAATAGCTTTCTGCACTCCTTCTCTACATTTTCTATAAGTGTGGGAAATACACTCATTCGTCCGCGCAATTTTCGTAAAAAGGGGTACAAAGTTTTTGTTTCACGCATTAATATATAGATATATGTATATATTAGTAGGAGTCTATCATGTACGTCCGTATATTTGAATAAAACAATTTGTAAAATTACTGGTGGGAGAGTGTCCTATAAGCCCGCACGGGTAGGCACCACCACTTTGTCTATATCTACCACGAAGTAATTATGCGGTGCAGTTTGATGGGTTGTGCAGCCGTTGTACTATAGAATTGAGGCCTAAAACTCATGTCTCAAAGTGGGCGTCGGCATCTACGTTGTTGATGTCTATGGGCTTTAGTAACCGTTTAGTACCAAGGGAGATATGACTTTGTTTGCCAATCTAGTTAAATCCGAAAAACACTATTCAAACCGTTTGCTCATTTGTCAGTGAGTCTAGAAAAAAAAAAACATTCATTTAACAATTTTCACAATTTCGTTATTTCGTTTGCCTAATTTTTTAATATATAATTAAGTTCCTTCACTTCTGGAGATCGTCGTTGAGATAACTCAAATTTTATTAAACAAAAAAGTTTTTATTTGATTTAAATATCTTACAATATTTTTATTTATTTATTCATGTCTGTGGACAGCTATCTGTGGTTCGCTCTAGGGTCTAGTCTTTTCAGCTTAATATTCAAAATAGGTCCAACTTTTTAAATAGAAACTATACCTGTTTTTAACGTTAATAATTTTATTGATATCTAAGTAGATTCATACATGAAAAACATTTAATTATTATATAAATTTTAATTAAACTTTAAGCTATACAATACACATTTAAAAATTTATATAGAGTAAGTAGTGTAGTTAAAATATACATCACTACGTAGTATAAAACAAAGCCGCTTTCTCTGTCCCTACATCTGTCTGTCTCTATGTATGCTTAAATCTTTAAAACTACGCAACTGATTTTGATGCGGTTTTTTTTAATAGATAAAGTGATTGAAGAGGAAGGTTTATATGTATAATATAATAACATCCATTAAATAGTGGATCAATAATTAATTACAGTTTCCGAAGCGAAGCGAGGGCGGGTCGCTAGTATATTATATTTGAACCCGTTGCTTTTCAAAATGGCTGCTCGCGTTGATGTTTTTTCTACGTCCCGAAGGAGCGAAATTTTGTACTGGGACTTTACAAGCATCATAGACAAAATATTCATATTTTTACTTACAGGTTTTAATGCTAATGTTATTGTTGAAATTCGAATTCAAATTAGAATATAATGCAAATTTGTTGAAAGCCACGAGAATAGTAAGGCCACTGAGTTTCTCGCGAGTGGGACGCGATTCCGACTCGGTGATAGATTCTGCGAAGCACTGTTCTTGCTAGGGCTGGTGTTAGCAAATTCTCTCAGGTTAAGTCAGTGAGCTCACCTACCCGTCTTACCGGCCCTTCTTTCCTCCTTGCGTCGATAATCCTCAGTGCTGAGGGTCGTGGCCTCCTCTAATAACTCTCTCCTGCATTATCTTGCGCCATTCCTGTCTGTCCTCGGCTGTGTGGATAGCAACGTAGACTGAGGTATTGAGAGTGGAGCGTATCTGGTCCGACCAGCGCATTGGATTTCTGCCTCTGTGCCTTCTCCCGCATACCTTGCCTGTTACCAGCAGCTTTTCCAGATTGTATCAATACAATATATACATTTTCATTATTATTATTATTTATTTGAATTGTATTTTTTTGACTTGTTTTTTCGTATACTGTAAATATGTTTTCTTAATAAAAAAATTATAAAAAAAATTGAGATAATCCAAAAAAAAAAAAAAAGCCCGCTGAGTTTGTTTCGCCGGTTCTTCTCAGGACTGTGGCTTTTTTTGGAACCGGTGGTAGAGTTAACATTTTCATTTACATTTTGACATTCAACAAGTGTGTTTTTGATGACATCCAAGTTGAAATAAATGATTTTGAATTGAATTTGAATTGAATTGAACACGTATTGAGGGATAAGCGGTTGTGGTTTAAAAAATATATGTATATATCGACGCTTGAAAGGCAAACGTGACTAAGCGACAATGCGTTAACTTTACAGTAGACTAATTTAAAGTTGAAATACCTGAAAAAAATTCTATTTTAACGCGTCTAGCTGTAGGGTGGAAATGATTTTAACAGACCTAGAAATATTTTTTTTTGTGCATCGAATATGGTTATTGCCTATCATTTATGTATAAAGCAGCTATTGTCGCTTAGTTACGTTTGCGTTTCAAGCGTCGATATATATATATATATATACATATATATTTAAACTGGTATATAAATATATCATGTAAATATAATTGGCACTTAGTACATTCGAAATAAGTACTGCATGACGCTTGTCATATCGATAATGTGACACTGATCTAATCTGTGAGTTCATGTTATTATCTGTGTCGTGATAAAGACGCGCTTAAAGTGTTTAATGGCTTCATTTTACTATCGATTTTGTAAATTCCTTGTGAATGCAGGATACAGGTATACAAAAATACGATCGGGTAAACAACACTTGAATGCATAGAACACGATCGAATAACAAGGAATGTTCATTTTAGCAGATTTTACTGGTGGTAGGACCTGTTGTGAGTCCGTACGGGTAGGTACCACCACCCCGTCTATTTCTGCCGTGAAGCAGTAATGCGTTTCGGTTTGAAGGGCGGGGCAGCCGTTGTAACTATACTTGAGATCTTAGAACTTATATCTCAAAACATGCGTGGAACCCAGTCTGTCGTTCGCACCACATCCGAATCCTCAACTTCGCGTTTGAAAATTCGTAAAGAAGCAGCTACCCTACCCTTGATGACTCGCATCAGTGTTTTGCGGCGACAAGAACGCAATCGGTTTGCAGAACGTTTACAATAAACGGCACTCTTTAGGACGTCTTGTGAGTCCGCACGGGTAGGTACCACTACCCCGCCTATTTCTGCCGTGAAGCAGTAATGCGTTTCGGTTTGAAGGGTGGGGCAGTCGGTGTAACTATACTTGAGAACTTACTGACAACCTAGAACTTATATCTCAAGGTCGGTGGCGCATTTACGTTGTACATGTCTATGGGCTCCAGTAACCATTTAACACCAGGTGGGCTGTGAGCTCGTCCATCCAACCAAGCAATAAAAAAAAATGGTAACTAGACGTACCGAACAGTTTTTTTTTTTTTTTTATTGCCTTTGTTCATTCGCTTTAACTACGTATCTTTAATGATTGGAAGACAATTATTGTCTAGTTCCAAAATAGCTTATGTTAGCAATATTCGATTAGAAACTTCTTTCGAATGTCAAATCAAAACAAATCAAATCAATTTTTTTTTTATTCAACATAAATGAAAGTACACACTTGTTGAACGTCAAAAAAACTACCGCCAATTTATACAAAAACTAGCCTCCGTCCTGAGAAGAACTGGCAAGAAACTCAGCGGGCATGTCTTTTTTTTTTAAATTTTAAATTTTTTAAATATTCATTTTTACAAGATGTATTATAACGTATAGGCGGTCAACGCTCTCGCGGCCGATCATCCACAAGGTGGACAGACTTGGTTAAGTTATCTACGAAGTGTTCCCTTACTGAGTGTACACGTACCGCCACAAATAGAGAGAGATGGAGAAGTCTCTCAAAAGCCGCAACTAAACATTTAAGACATGCGTAACCACGACCACTCCGCCAGGAGTGTACGACTGAGAAGAAGAAATTATAACGTAACAATTATTGCAATATTGAAATGCCCGGAGCGAGCAACTCATTCCCACTTTGTGAAATCTTCTTCAATCAAACCTTCAATAATTCATGCAAGTACCTACGTACTGTTTCCGCGTGAAG